>NW_019213546.1:0-12681 GCF_002532875.2 Varroa jacobsoni | reverse complement strand
ATACATTTTTTTGGCGTCATTGGATCTATGACCCACCATCGTTCGAGCGCATAATTGATAGGGATGATTCCGACGATGAAGACGTCCTTGACTCAAACAAAAACTTTCAAAAGTTCTTGCAATGGATATTTTACAGTGATACTAGAGCCATCATTTGTGCAATGATTGTCAATTATTCGAGGAAAGACACAAAGTTTCGCTGTTGTGTTTATCCCATAGTAAACTTTACAATTCGTATGACTATGAAGAGCGCTATAAACCATGTTTTTTTTTACAGATTCGCTTTCTTTTGAAATAACATCTCAACGAGCAGGAAGATATAAAACGGACGTTTGTTGTGACATGCGTTAGCTTTTTGTCAAGAAAGGGCCCGTATGCCTTGGCAAAACATAGTATATATAATATTGCATATTTTTAACAGCGAGATTTTTAACGTGTCGATATGCGCTAGCCTATGAGGAATGACTATCTCGGCACTGAGAAATTTTCCGAATGGCGTTTTTGTACACTTCGCAAGCTACGGAAACACTACAATCGAAGAACAGCACTATTCCAAACTTTTTGTTATCTAGCTGAGTGAACTTGATAGGAAAAATCTATCTCCTTAGCGATTCGAGTGGAAGTAGCTCGCCGTAAATGTAAACCTTTTGCTTTGAGTTGAGCCATATTAACTTACAAACAAATACATTGCTTTGAGTTGAGCCATATTAACTTACAAACAAATACATTCATTCAATAGCGTTCATGCTGCTGTCGGCTTCGTTCATTACTATGCATCTCGAGAACTAGTGTGCACCCATCATTACGGTGATAAGAATGCTAATGCACATAGTCTTGCGTACGAGCCCTACTTAAGTATATATGTCATAAATTAACGTACTTTTTTGTTAATATTACTTTAGCGCAAGGAATAGGCCGGCTATTGTGCGCACTTGCTATAGGGCGCAGTTCCGTAAATTCTCTCTCATGTCCCGCTTGTTCAGAAGCGTTAAAGATAGAATTTAACTATCTTCCATTCCGAACGATGAAGCTCTCACAGGGAACTCCGAGAGATCCAGCTTTTGATCTCCTCATTTCTAGAGTCAGTAATCTGCACTGTCAGGGGTACCTCTCCATCGCATAGACACTAACTACTGAAGGTCTGGCTGACTTTTCTGCTACAGGCAATAAACTCCAACGACTTCGAATGAGCTTAGCTAAGTTTATGATGTTGGCGAAGTGCTGCGTCGTATCGTAGCAAGCGATTAATAGAAATAAGCTCCAAAATGTGGCCCGAAGACACGTTCGAATTCTGCCGTGCGTGGGAAGCCTGCGCTGAGCGATACCATTCATTACATCAGCAATTTTTAGGATAAATAAACGAACTGGAGCAATGCCCTATGAACTGTCCATAGATAGATAAATAGATAGATATAAATGCGGCGTAAACTACTTTATTTGCTGTTCTACGTCAGTCGGTCAAAAATTTATTGTGTCGTACCTTCATTTGAGGTCAAGAGGTTGAGCTAACGTGCGCAAAATTTCGTAGATCCTGACAAGCCATAGCCCTGTGTATTAAACGGTTGTCGTTTCTTAGGCCAATATCTATTGTGAAAGCGCACCTGAACGCTGTCATCTGTTCCCATAGAATTCAAAATAGATGAAAAAGGAAATGTTTAAAAAAAAGAGTAAGATCGTAAGTTGAGTAATTTGAATAGCGCCGTCCTAATCTATATAGCAACCATTCATAATCTACTCGAATTTGAGTTACCAGCAATAAGCATGCATTAACCCCTATGATTTCTGCTGACCGTCAATACGACCGCCTAACTGTTATGTTTAGACCGAA
This sequence comes from Varroa jacobsoni, assembly GCF_002532875.2. Classification (NCBI taxonomy): domain Eukaryota; kingdom Metazoa; phylum Arthropoda; class Arachnida; order Mesostigmata; family Varroidae; genus Varroa; species Varroa jacobsoni. Next base: position 10,853 of record NW_019213546.1, on the reverse strand, counting down.
CGTCCTACATCTGTTTCAAATGAACCTCTGTAGGGGAACAATTCTAAACTGTTTTATTGAGTTTGTCTTTTGGCTTTGCTTCACTAGAGTTCCACCAAAGTTAGCCACTCTCGCGGAGCGATGTAGACCGTGTTGGAACCGAGGGAACGGCCTCAATAGAACGCCCTCGTCCATAATGTTATACGTGACATCCCTGTTCGGCTTTTTACGCGCTTAGTCGACCACTATTTCTGTTAACTCGACCATTGTGGACCTATCTCTCTCAATCTTGCTGAGATGATCGTAACGCCTGTGCACCGAAAAAGCGTACTAACACACTTGATTCCGTCTATGGCCACGTCGCTCCCGCTAAACGCCAAAGTTAGCAAAGGTCACAAAGAGAGTTGTTCAAGAACATATGGGTAACAAATATTCCTATATATATATATATACATATGAATGTTTGTTACCCACATGTCAAACGCACATACCTGCAACAAATATATGTCGGCACGGATATTTCGATCCTTAAATCGTAACCGAATGGCGGGGCGAAAACGTTTTCCCTTTCATTTATATAAGATTCTGCTACGATCAAAAGTTGAATTATCAGGCATCGGAATTCTATCGAATTGTAAAAGACGGAACGAAGTGCAGAACCGCAATAAAAATTGATACCCATCTAATTTTGACAAAGGATTCCTGGATACCGAGGGATCACGTCGGTGAAGCAGACGGGTGAAACTGACGTTTAAACACCACCCTACGAAGGAGGCATTCATCTTGCATTGTAAAATTTTTCCTCAGCTTCTTTTACTGAGGTGTGTTGACACAGCCTGGTCCTACAACGCTGCATCTGAAATGACGAAAAAATTAACTACGGTGCTATTCCAAATAGATGCTATTCTACTGTGGCATATGCTGCAGAAAAAGGCTTTTTTCTGGTAAAGGTCCCGATGATCCGGAAATGTTTAGCACCTCCCTCTGGGCTCTACCGTATGCGAAATAAACGTTTTGAGTTGCTTCTAGCGAAGCGTCAGTATCCCAAATGCACTGTTTTTCTTCCTACATAATCATTTTTGGAGCCCAAAAAAGTAAAATTTTGTGAATGAGACTCAACGTTTAGTTAATAGTAAACAAAAAAACTAAAGAAGACGAAACAATAGGGAAAAACCTTGTTCACTTTTCTAACAACAAATCTGGGGGAAGGTGACCTTATAATGACCACTGCATTTTGTTCTGGAAGGGGAAGACTGATTTAAAATTTCGATCGGACTTTGAGAATTTTTTGAGGGTGCACACGGGTCAGTAAATTAGTACGATTCACGTTACTAGATTGTTTTCGTTCGCTATTTGGAACAGCTAAGTATTTGTTCTACATTCCACCAAACGTTTGTAGAAAGAAACAAATAAAGCAACGATCTGTTTTTTTCTCGTCACAATTTGGGCCTACAGCTGCTACACTTCCTAGAGTAAACTAAAAGCAAACTATATTTGATGAAAGTTATAATGTTTGAATTATACCACTGATCACCCTGAAGGCCCTATGGGCCACTATATTTCGAACATATCTGAAACCCGATGTTGCTGAAGTCAATTTTCCATAGAAATTTGCGAGTAAAGCTCAACATAATAGCAATGAGTATATGTGCATATATGCTAGAATAGGACATTGTAGTTATATCGCGCTCGTTATACCGCACGTCGTTGCCAGGAACAACGTACCATTAAAAAAAATTTAACAACTTTAATGGCAAAAACGCAAACTTCAGACAGAACAATATTATCGATGAATGCACTATATTAGGGACAATAATGATCAGAAAACAGAATCTACATTAATTACACTGAAATCATGCATAAACACTACAGTTATATAGACCTTACTTTAGTCTTGTCTAGCCTAGTCTAGATAATTTTGGCGAACGCTATACACACTGTTATTGTCTTTTCTCGAACAAAATGCAAGAGCTTTATATAAACCTATAGTAAACGAGTTATAACCCTTGAAGTGCTTAACTTTGAAGTAAATGGAAAAAAAAATGCCATCAGCTTCACTAGCCATAACCACAGCTCCTTTTAGAGATTGACGCATTTTCCAATTAATTTTGCTGAGTGACTGACATCGTCGCACGAAGTCATTAGTGGCCCTTTACGTTTCGAATTTTACGTCCGGTATCGCTGTTAGGCGTTCCATTAACCTGCTGGATTCTGCCTGCAGAATTCGAACCTAGAGTACAACGGGCCTATATGGCTCTAAATTTGGCCTATGTAACCTCACTTTTGCAGCGCCATATTGGTCAAAAGGCATAGGTGGTTTCAATTGATTTTTCGCGAAAATAGTTTTTTGTAACAGTTTTTGACGGATATACTGGCAGATCTTTTCCCATGTCACCGGTTCTTTTCAACTATAGCATTAAGCTGATGTTGACCGATACTGCCCCCTCCTCTAAACAAAATTTCCTTTTCTCCAGAATGGTCATACTGACAAAGCTCGCACAACCGGTAACATTGACTGACCAGGTCTACTAAAGAATAATGTTAAAGAATAATATCAGCTTATTATTTTCAACGATGGCATAATAGAAAGAAGCGAAATTTAGGAAACAATAAAGTTCTCATAATACGACTATGTCAACCTGTTGATTTTCACACTCCTCTAGGTCCTCGCAACCTCCGCGTGTGGACGATATTGTACAATGTACAGCATAAGTAGATTTCACGTGTAACAGGTACTAACGGCCCTGATCAAGTGTGCCGCTGAGCTTAAGCTTCAAAACTATAAGACGAAGGGAAAGCTTCATAAGTTAGAGAAGAAGTTTAGCTATTCAATGGTACTTCCATATTATCTTTAAAGCACTCTACCTCCCGGAAATTAAGGCATTCGCGTCGTCACAAAGTCGAAAAATGACAAACGTAGGTCTTCCATTTAGTTTTGCCCCAGCTGTGATTGACGGCGAACGAAAACTACTAAACACAAGTAACCGCTATATTGTAACAATGTTCACATCTCACAGGTTCCATCAGCTCAAGTTCGAAGTGTAAAAACTATATGCGCAAAACATCTAAAGCCACGTGTCATATAAATCATTCTGTCTTGTATAGTGAAACCTCAAATACCTAAATAGTCAAAAACATATATATATATAAAGTTTATGTGAACATATCCAAATTATGAAATTACTAAAGTTATTATCGATTTCTAAAACTTGTTCGATAATAACTTTAATATTTCATAATTTTAATATGTTCACGTAGATCTTTTAGAGAAATAAAGCCTAATTTTGAAAACGGATTTATCTACATTTTCGTTAAAAGCACTCGCTACATTTTCATTATACATCACAAAAACGTTCTGTGAATGAGGAAAAATCTTAGTTTCATTGCATGCTATAAAACGTAAACTTGTACCTTATAGGACAAATAGGTTTTAATGAAATAACGATGACAGTAAATAACGATGGTTCTATCGTACGATTTGAGGTTACAAAACGGGTTATGTATCATCACATAACCTACTATAGATGGTTACACAGGTTCTTGTACCTACTGACCTGTTGACATGGTTCGCTTGCCTAATATGTGTATTGTTACTAGAGGTATGCTTTCGCACGTCCGACGATGGGGTCCGTTTTCCATTACGCGTTACCTGACGTCTGCCAAAGGCGAATTTAGTCAAAGCACGTTTTCTGGACGCCGGGCCGGCCGAGCCAAAGCGGCGGAAGTGATCCATGCCACGTAATGTACAGTTCATCTATTTCGTCGAACAAAGTTATTTTTTTAATAACTGAAGTTGTACCCGCAGTGGCTATTAGCGCTTTCCTCTCAACAGCCCTCATGATGTGACGCGCATGTAATTATTTGCAATAGCAAAGATTTGTATTTGTGAACTAACATAAGAGTATGAATATTTATCTCACATTTTTTTGTACTTCATTCATACCTTTGTAACATTATTATTATTATTATAACTTTTCTCGGCACCTTGTTTGTCTTCGGAACGTACTTGTAGCCTCCTAAAGTTAACCGATTCGGAAGTTGTAGTGAATTATGCAAAGCCGAAACGTACGCGTCCTTTGCGAACACGATCTCCATATTGAAACTACAGTGACGGAGACAGCTCACTATGTGAACGATGTATTCTACATGTAGAACTCATCATTAGCTCAAAACATTGCTTTCAAATCGAAAATCACTTTCATGAAAACACCCTCCGAAGGTTGACAGCTGTGGTGGAAGCTGACGCATTACAAACTCTACCTGTGTTTGGTTTATTTACTACATAAACTAGAAAAATGGACAAGTCAGTAGCAAACAATTTGAGAAGGGATTAACAACATAGCCATAGGAACGTTTGCTCTTTTACGGTACAATAGAGATTTCATCTTTTGATGAAAACTAAATCTTATACGTAGGCAACCATATCATTAATGGGCACAGCTGGATCAGCGGGACATCGTTCTAAAGTAAATATAGCAAGAGCTCATGCAGGTATTACATGCTACAGTCTCATAAGCCCCGATTTATGACTACAGCGTTCTATCAACGATTAAAGGGGATGATATAAACCCCACATTAAGCGGCTTAGATTAGTGAACAGATTGCATGTCAACCAACGCTCGACCCACTGTCGCAAGAATCAAAATGAAAAAATGTAGGAGTAATAGTTGGAAGCGCTCTGCCATCCGCCATACTTACCTGACATTGCTAGCAGAAATTGTAAGCTTTCGCTTAACAACTATATAATAAAAAAGTTACTCAAAGTTAAACATGATGCCGATTATTGTATTCCGAGTCTTCATAGGGTCTCCTATTTCAGACTCTATAGCAACGGAACAAGTATCTTAACATTAATTGCAGAAAGTCATGGATAATAACACCGAACAGTTCGATAAAAAAAAATGTAAAAAAACCAACACAGTGAAAAAGTTTGTGCTTATGTTTTACGTTGAACAGTCCAATACGTCGCACGTAAATGACTGACCAAGTCAGTTCTAACAATTATAACAGAAATGCGTAAACCAGGCAAAAAATAGGTCTCTCTATATGTATACGTATACTCGATTGGACCTATGAAGAGCTCTCCGCGTGTCGCGCCATTATAGATTTAAATAAAATAAGTATTCTACTCTAATCGTTTGATAATTTCTATGTCTAATATGTATATATATATCTGTTGTCTTTTCTCTTTTTTGCTTGCGTCGGTCAATTTGGGTTAGACACATGAGACCTATATAGATTCATTCATCACCTGTAGCAAGCCTAATCAGGCCGTTCCGGACTAGCGTTATCATTTAAATATAGACGACAATAAACATAACAGATTAGTATTTCTGTACTCAACATAAATATGATAGATATTCTATACCAATTCATGTTTACCAAGATTAAGCGGAATACAACAAAGCTAGTTGGTCTGCAGTGACTATAAACACACTTAGATGGGCAAGCAGAACGTAAGAGATGGGTACTTCCATGAAGGACCAAGACAGGAAAAGGAGATAGGCGTCTTAACAAAATAGCGTGGCTGGATCGTGTCTTGATCGGCTGCGGGTAGCCAAGCCGAGACGCTTTCGTATGTGACGATGAAGAATCGAAATAAGGGCTTATAAAAATTACTGCGCCAACCACTCATGTAATCACTACGCCACAATTGAGCCATCTCATTGTTTAACCACTGTACTGTATGGTCCACGCATGCTGTGTTCTCCTCTAAATCGCCGAAACGCTCCGTACTTCGAATAGAAATTCCCAATTAACTAACATGGGGCAATGGTAGTAGAAATATTATTAACCATTCATTGGATAATATACCTTGCTATTTGCGACATTCATTAGATATTCAGGGCTGCCTTAGCTAAACAGGTTCGAAATTGATTTCTTCTTCTATTGTGTTTTACCTAAAGGTTTTGTTATATGTGCCTCTTATATTTTACTTAATCCACTGTGCTATTATTGAGAATTCAAAAGTACTATTAAGTTACTATTATTATTAAAATCGGAATAGTTATATGAATATGCTTCTATAATCATATATATATGACATAATTCCTGTAATAGAAAGATCAAAATCCAAGGCAGCCATTATCGAACTTACATCGCTGTGGTGTAGTAGTGGTCGCCGATCTGAGCTTTATCAGATCGTGCCACAAGAAGTGTTTTCTTCATCATTGGCTTAGCTCAAAGCTCGCCTCTAAACTTGAACTTCAATCGCTAATCAACACGTAGTTCAAGGTAGAACAACCGTTTTCCTCTAATAGTTTTTACTATTTTTAGGTCTACTTCCAGTGAACTTACCTATGTACTTCGGTTCATTCCACTTCGATGGGCAAAGGGCTAATTGTCGCACTTTGCCTCAAATCAAAGACACGTGGGCGAAAAAAGGCGAACATAACTCGGATTTGAGCAGACGTCCCCCGCAGCCGGCGGATAGAATGCCTAACGGCGGTGCCGGACGTAAAACTGGAAACACTTAGTTTTCAATTGCAGACATGTTCCTGACATTGACCGTCGTAGTCACTTTGCGTGGTCAACCACTATCCTCGTTATATGTCTTCATGCGTGACCGTATTTACTCGTAAGCCTCCCAGCTGCTGTAACAGCCTTCGCTCTCTCCTGTTCTCAGGCATCGAGGCAGCACTACCGCCAGGGACAAACAGATCCAGCAGAGGCTACCACTAGCTGCTGCGCGGTAGGAAGCCTCTTCTAATGAATAAGTGAACCGAACAACGTAAAAAACAGGAAAGAGCCTCACCGCAACGATTATCGCTCATGGCTCACTCTGTTTATCTCTGTTCTGGAACCTTTTTTCTGCTTGAGGCTCGCTCGCTCACTCTTGCCATTTTCATTGAAGTTATAGTCAGTCGGACAGAGAATAACAGGCGATTCGCAAGACCTTGCTCGGATTCCATCCACTTTGTATTGATTCAAAGCTGAAGCGGCTGATCGTTTAGCGCTAAGCGGCAGTACGTTTATGTAAGTCGTTTGATGCCATCTTAGAGCGAAAAAGCGTCTTGTTGCTGTTCCTGAAGGAACTGAGGTAAACACCTCTGTCAAGATCCGTGTCATGCCAATTTAGCAACGTATGTCAGGGTAACCTCCCTTATTAAGCCCACTTCTAGGGGACTCTTTGTTCGTGTTTAATGTAATAATCTCTGATGAATTCAAAAAATCGGTGCAGCTTACCCAGGAAACTTTAGTAGACTCAGGTGCAGAGCGATGAAACTGGTGTTTGAGACGTGACTTTGATAAAATAAAAGAGTTTTTTTTTTTTTTTTTTTTTTTCAGGTAGAAAACGTTGTGCCACTATTTCTTTGTCGTCGGTTAGGGCACACTTCACCTACAGGACTTTCAATGTCCACATTTCACTCTGTGCCTGTTAGATAACAACTCTTTCCAGCTGACTGTCGTCTCCTTAGCTAGCTATTTTTTGCCCGTAGGAGGCTTTTTTCATGTATTAGATAGGCATCTAAATTAGTACAACTGTCGTCGGCGGTGGCAAAACGTAGTTGCGGCCCACTTATGACAGATTCTTCGAGGAAAGTTGCTCGTAGGTGAAAAAAACGAATTCAGTTTATATAACGATTTTGGCAAGTCCTAACGCAGACTCAACATGGTAGCTGCTAACGAAAACTACGTTCAGGAAAAGTATGGCACAAACCTTTCATCGGTTCAATGAGGTAGTACCTTTTAATTTTCTTTTTGCATACGTCAATTCTCACTTAGTTTAAGGACACTTGGCAAATTCCCAAAAAGTCCAGACTGGCCGGATCTAATGATCGGTACACGTTTATTCAAGGAGCTTTTCAATCCAACTCATATTGCTAAGTCGATCACCGTCTTAGTTGAGCATTGGGTTTTAAGCTTATTTCTGTACCGTCGGGCCTTTTGACAGCTTTCTACGTGAAACTTTCATTTTGATCAATTGCAAAAATTGTCCTTCGTTTGAAGCGATACCTTCAAGTATACCTGAATCAACAGTACCCAGCAGAAGATTTGCTGATCAAAGCAATTTTACCCAGGCGCTTCGCCCTTGAAATTAAACTAAAAAAAGATAAACAGAAAGTAACAATATTTAGATCACCAGTTTCGGATGTCTATTCAATTGAGACCACACTTAGATCGCGTCAAAGGTTGATATATACATATGTGTGTATAAAGGACGTGCGTACAGAGTAGATATTTATGTAAAGTTCAAATGGTCGTTTATGGAAGTGTTAAAATTGACAAATAATATACAGGGGAATCTACACACTATTCTTCTATGTACCCTTGAAGCAGTGTCTAATGGCTCACGTACTATATACATATAATTACTATTTTCTGAATAAATAATAAGTACTCAAATATTAGAAATTTGGTAGCTTACTTCGAGACAAATTAAAAGAGCATCTATATGTCTATAAGGATGGAACAGATATAACTCGCAGGTCGTCCAAAAGGACCAAAAGGCACGCTGAAGCGAACCATTATGTCACATAGTAAGCATATTGTATTTGTGTATTGAATTATAATCCACTAATGCGACCTTGCTAGAGACGAACGCAAGTTTTACGACAACCTGGGTCAAGCCAACCTACCAATATTTGGTCTACCACTAACGCAGGTTTGACTTCACTTTTCCTTATTCGCGCTAGTGCGTTTCTAACCTAATCTACGCTATTAATAAGATACGCTATTAATATTACTTAACGAATACATAAAGGAGCACTTACTCAGCAATCCGGACACATAAGTATATGAAGTACCCTCTCTTTGAAGTGGTTTTAGCCTTTTTGTATGAAAAAGTGTAGTCCATTTAATTTGGACGGAGCACATCGGACGAGAAGGCGTCACTGAGCCAGCAACAACACTAGATGCGTAACAAAAATCACAAGATAACCTTTTACCCTTTAGGCCTATTTTCTAAAAATTAGTACAGGTTAAGTCAGTACATACAGGTAAGTCCTATAATACAGGTAAGTTCGTCAATTTTGTTTCGCCTTCAATAATTCATTGAACCGTAGCTGACGACTAAAGAACCGGAACTCTTGTCAACTAACATAAAACTCGTCTTTATACTTTTCTAATAATTGGCTAAATCATTGCAAACGGCCTGCCGAAATGTTCTTCTGAGAACCTTGTCGTTTGCTACTTTAAATGATAGGCTGGTATCCTTGCATACAATTTTTCACATTGCCGGGTAAATTGTCCCAGCTTTTTAGCAAGTCGCTACGTTAGCTCCTGTCGATCAATTCAGTTGTTGATGAGTTCCTATTTCGGTGTTCAGGCCTACCAGTCTAACGGGCTGTCATATAAGCTGTTAGATAGCTCTATTCTAGTGTCATTCACTCGAGTAGACCTACGTAGGCGCGGTCCATTAGAGGGCTGAACGCCAGCTGTCGCACTCTAAGCCATACACGTCACTATGTTTACGCTACCACTCTTCTCTGTCCAATAGTAGTGCGATCTCTATGGGGTTAGGTGACGGACAAAAGACGAATATCCATAGAGATGAAGCAACAGGTGCGTTCATTCGTGTAAAGGCCGTTCTTTAAATGACACACGCACTCAGCAGTAGCAATGGCTGCAGTGGGTATTCGAAAACTCGATTTGATGAAGCTTGCCCTCTGAGGAGGATTTCAACTGCATTCAACACTTGGACCAGAATCCGTATCGTTTGCGGCGGAACCCGGAAGAAATCCTCGAGAAAAGACTATCTTATTTGTAGATTTTCCGTGCAGCCTCAAGGGATTCGAGATCATATTGAGTCGCTCTGCTACAGATAGGTGGGATCGTCGGTCCAGCTGGCGGCATCAAAGATTGCTTGAGGCATTTCTGCCTCTTGCGGCAAAGTGGGCCATTGTGGCATCACGATCGGACCACTGCATCATCCAGCGGAAAGTTTCCACGCCGAAGATGATATGAGCTAGTCGAACGATCGTTAAACGCCCAGCACTACAGAGTCTGTCATAGAAAATAGAAGAAAAAAAATGAAGATCTTATACTGTGTTAAGTTCACGGTGTCTGCAAGAACGATTTGTTACCACACCTCTAAAAACGGAATAATCAGTTATCAGCGGACTGTATCTTATGAAGTAAAAGAATGCCTGAATGAGCAAGTTAAGAGAGGGCTAAAGGAACAGCGTTCGTAGACATTTTTATATTCTTTAATACGTATCTCCATGCAAAAATTAATATTTTACTTATCTTATATCGAGCGCGAGATCAATAAATGCAAGGGGCACAATCGTACCTGTACCGTATCGTGTAGTCTAACAACGTAAATTATTTCTTAAAACTGATTGATAAACAACGTTTCTATTTCTTGTGAGCTTGTCGCAGCTAATTAATTCATGTTTCAGGTTTTACGTCTACTAACAGATAAGAGGCCATTAACAGTATTTCGTATGATTGGTTCTGGCTAGCATGGAGTAAAAAGCATCGACGCTTCATTTCAGACCTAGATAAAACCGCATCTTAAAGTTTACTAGGTGAACATGGTACGAGTACACCTAATAGTACCGCTAACGACACTGTGCCCATAATCAGCGACGAGCTATCACTAAATCTCCGGTACATTGCTGCTCAGAGAGGCTTAGTAGCTAATTGAGGTAACGAATTATCAAGGATGAACCAAATATTGTGACAGGGCAATATTTTCCACAGGGAAGAGCTCCGTAAATTGTCGATTAACTAGTCATGTAAAAGTTTTAAATAAAACGTCTTAAAGACCTATATCTAATTAAATATTAGCGAATAATCTTAGTACCCCATGGTGGAATGGAAAAACTCAAAGATAAAACATTCATGTTCTGTTACGTGAAGCCGAGTCAGATAGTAAATGCGGTCCTTTAATGTTACCTTTTGTAAAAAAAAAAACGTTGTTCTGAGAT
>NW_019213545.1:224029-307808 GCF_002532875.2 Varroa jacobsoni | reverse complement strand
CCTTCCTTATTGTTTATTAATCCAACTCCCTCGCTACCGATAAACTTCCGCACTAAACTGGTTCTGAACCCCAACATAATATCGCTAAGATCCTCTTCGTTACCAAAGTAGCTAAGTACACAGTGGACACTTACCCATTGCTGCACAGCCATCACCGCGTCCTCTACTTTTACCAAGTATACAACGCTTTTTTCAAGTTTCACCCATCCAACTTGATCATCTGTCAAAATCTCGCGAGTTAACCTTGCCATTCAAATTTTTCTATAACCCTGACTGCTTCTTACCCCTCGTTCACTTTGCGGAAACAAAGTACCTTTTAGTCTTTATTTAATATTCATCGGAAGAGTTGGCTTGAGCCATTCGTTGTTTTTTTGCCTCTGCTCCCTCGAGAACAGATGGTGAGAGGTGTCCCACTGCTCGTCCGACAGATGGTCTCGGTGCCTAAACTTAAGCAGAACTTCCTTTGTAACGTTAATGACCTACTAGACCACGAAATTGATGGTCCATGTTTCTTTCGTAGATACTCGCTTCTGATGGCGAAAAGTCTTATCATAGCTAGCCACGTTTCTTTCACGTGTTCACGTGAAAGCCAAACCAATAAGGTCTTCAGGAATAAAGTATCCCGGCAGTCCAAACCAGAAACTCCAGTTGCCCCTAAAGGTATGAACCCTGTATACTGTAAAAATTGCTATATTACGCCAATCTTATAAAAAGTAACTCTTTCTGCATAGTTTTAAGTGTAGCATTTACAACTGCATAAACTAAAACTAAACATATCAGCATACGTCAGCTCATCGTGTCATCTTAATAATGGTACTGAGCATTGCAATATGGAATGTATATAAGACAACTGAGGAAACAATGGAATTTAATATGCCGGACTACGATGTGTGTAAAATAAGTCTAGTGGCTTGATGGCTAAAATTGCACACTCAAAGCTTTTCCAAAAAAGTTTTAATAAGAAATACATTAGAAACATAGATATGAATACAAGTTCAACAACATGGCATACATTTTAGTAAATCCTGGAATATTAACCCTCATTTGTACCCGTCAGTGTTCACATGGATAAAGTCTTGCAAATTTGTGCAAAGGACCTTAAAAGTACATTAACTTGCTGATAAGAGAAAATATATTTCCTTCTATTCTGAATTCGCTCACATCGTAACTTGCTCAATGTTTGCTGCGAATATTAAACGGTTGTTTGTGAAGTTGAAAGGGTGCGACGAATGGCCTTCGAACGAAAGGTTTCCACATAGACAACAAATAATAAGTCAACGACGACGAAGTGCAGGAACTCCTACGCAAATGACCCGAGAGCTCTCTGCACAGCTAGAGATGACACAAATGACTGTTGTCAATCCATGCGCTAAAAATATTACAAAATGAAAGAGAAAAACATCTCAACGTCCTGACAATTCCTTTCGTGGCTAGCACGACAGAAAAAGTAATCTCTGTAGAAGATTTTTGCCGGAGATAAAAGATGAATTTCCCACAATATCTTACCCTGCATATCTCTCCAATTCGACGCTACGAAGACATATGGCTAAACGCTGCGCCTTTGCATATAGTTGGATAAAAAAAAAAGTACCACCACTCAAATCCGAGGAAAGAGTCACAAGGGATCGCGCAACTCAAATCCGTCTAAGCAATGAAATTAAGAAGAAAAATTTTGGAGCGGCAAAAGGCGGCGTAAGGTGAAATTGCTGCTTGATAACGCTACGCTACATACTGCTTGGGTAACCCAGTGAGCGCTAACAGATCTCTAATGAAGAACTCTGCTCCGCCCGGTGTACAGGGCGGACATCCCTCCGTCTGATCATCACTTTTGTCAATCAATGCAGTATAGCTATAGAAAAATTACTGAACAGAGGCCAAAGTCTGCAAATGGGTCAAGAAATGGATTGCTCTTAACAATGAAAGCTTCTCCTTCGTGGGGTACGCGATATGGGCAAAAATTGTAGGAAGTGAAGGAAACTACTCCTTATTCACTTGTGGGTGTGTTCACTTATCGAAAAGTTAATTATTCTTTCGCTTCTACACCCAGATACATGTCAGCATAACTTGAGGCAACCAGCAAAATTCTTTCTGGCTTCATCTTAACTAGGAATAAGTCATTATGTTTCGGATAATCTATGCCAAAAAGCATGAGTACCTGATCTCTTAATTACGGAACATTCACAGATATGTTTTCAGTTTACTTAGACTTTGTGTGTCAGAACCCAATGACCCACGTACCATTTGAACTCCTTGGTCCGTATTTTAAGACAGCTCAGATAACTGATGATAACCATTGATGACAGAAACTGAATCGTAAGCAGCAGATATCTTTAGTAAATGGAGCACACAGATTTCACACACCTAAACTAGGTCGGCTAGCGGACGTCCAGCATATAAACTGGGCACTTAAGTGCCCAGTTTATATGCTGTTATACGCTGATGCCACTACAGTATAGTTTCTCAATGCGCAGAATCTCTGACTATGCTGACCACAAACAATCAGCTGGATAGACAACCTATATTCGAGACCTTACGACATCATCAAGTAGACTGTTGATAGCCACATAATTTATAAGTTCAGTGGCGACAAGGCACAAAGGCCGTATTTTTACCGTTTAAGGTAGTATCACTTGCGCATAATCATAGCCCCAAAGGAAACATTGACTGTATAACTTTATACTGTGTGGACAAGTTTCATGATACAAGTTTTGCTTTGGTGTGTTTCTGATCAGTTTTGTGTACAAATTACGATTCATATTAATTGATTTGGCCTTAAACGTTCAGTTGGCAATCAACTTATCGCGATCAAAGCAGAGGCATCGTTGTTATCACACTATGCGCTCTCTTATTTTTAAAAGTATAATCTTTCAGGCCAACTTCAAGCTCACTAAGTTTTTGTATTCAAAAAGTTAACAGAATTGTTGTCCTTCAAAGATAATATGTATACACCGGAATTGGTTGATTAACGAGATTTGGTTAAAAAAAATCGACGAAAAATAAGATTTATGATGTTTCTGGAAATAAAACGCAAGAGAAACTTTTTTTTTTATAAATAAATAAATAAGTAAATTTCATATGCTTTAGACAAGTTAGTGACATTTTTACTTTTTGGCTTTCGAAATTTCCGCTGGTAGACATGAATATGAAAGAAAGTGGCCGTGCTAATGAAAATTGCGCTATAAATGTAGGGGCTGGAGATATGTAGTGCCTGATTTAGTAGCTGGGTTTAATTACAGGGCTTTTATTACGGTTAAAATCTCATCTGGGTACTTTGAGATTGCCTTGCCGGAATAGTATAAATCGCACGAGGTTTATCCAATTCGTCGGAAACTTAAGCTTATTAAAATTTTTGTCATCACTTGCTTTAACATATGCATTTGTTACTTTTCTATACTCCTTGCAAAAACGGGATCCATGATCCTTTACCTATTTGGCCTAGACTTAAAATAAACCATGATTGTTTATTCTATTGTACATTCGTAGTCTACGTTATTATGGTCGCTGTTATATTATCTCAATTGAAAAGATGAAGCAGGCTTGCAAAACTCGGAACGTCCAGTTTTTGCTCCCTTGCTCACAGTGGCGCTTATATCGTACGAGCTGTAAAAAATTGAGGGCCAGAGCAGCAGACAACGGATAATGAGAAATAAGTGGTACGTTTTCATTGAGAAAACTATTCGAAGAACGTCATAATGGTTGTGAAAGTAGTCTTTAGAAGAGAACAAAAGAATGGGCAGAGACAAGAACAATTATGACCCGTTCATCTCCCTTAGCAGGTGACCGTTTTTTAGCGTTATGCTTTAGCCGTTATTTCTCTTGTCTGTGAGCAATGTCAACCCTAGCTGTTTCGAAGACTAGTCAATCTTCTTTTAAAAAATGTCAACCTCAATAGAGAAAGTATGGAAGAACAACTTTTTTTGAAGATATTTCATGACTTGTGCCCCCAAAGAAGGAAAGGCACTAGAGGCACGATTTTCACCGTCTCTTTCGTTGTTGTTGCGAACACTACTGAGTCAGACAAAAATTAGATGACGCTTTGGATTTAGGCTGTCCAACATATACTCAGTTCGCTAGTAACTTGCACGCACATATAGTCCAACTGTAATTAAATTCTGATCCTCGCAATGGGGCAGTATTAACGCGTTTGCCTAGTAATCGAAGGGGCACAGATGGTTTAAGCTCGAATCCGGAAGAAGGTATAGACAGTTTGGTTTCTTAGTGAAGCGAAAAGGAAGGTCATAGATAATTACTATATTGGCCGGCCCTTCTAATGTCACCAGTCTCCTCTTATAATAGTAAAGCACGTCTTCAGTATAGCAACAGGTGCTTGCACCCGTTAGAAGGTCTAGTCGAGGTGGCGTTTCACCAACAGACCTATAAGACAACTTTTTTACCATATGTCATGATAGCTATTTGCCAATACCCAAATTTGAACCAGCGATGGCGGCATGACTTTGGTCATCCAGACCATGCCATGCCTAGAAAGTTAGTGGGTACAATACATAATGCTGTAGATTCTTGGACTTTAGTTTTTCTCGAATCATTTTGGCTCAGTAACTACGCTTGAAGGAGGCAAGTAAGAAACCCTATTTAATTTATGTCGAATTAAAAAGCTTCTAGAGTAAGATGGGGTCGGGCCCGAACGCTACGGAATATTCCTAACTAAGGACACCTTATACATATAAAATGGTCTGTAATTATGGTGTTGTATCAAGTCACTGCTAAGTTGCATAACAGCTCATGTTGTGCAACGTTATCTTTTAGCTGTCAGCATTGGACTGCAATAACTCCGGACTTATGCTCAGGTCCCTCTCCCAACGCTTCGGCCATTCACATTTATTTTTCCCTCTTCTTTTTTACGTGTTTGCTTCAGATACGAATGTTCATCCTTGCTCCGTTTCGCCGCGTCCTTCTTTCTCATCTAACAGCAGCAGAACAACAAGTGGCGAGAAGGTGTGCGACAGTAAGCTATTAATAACAAATATTGCAGCACAAACGAATACCAACTCCTGCTTGCTTTTGTGCGATCAAATGTGAGACAATATTCAGGCGTCACGCATCTGTGCGCCACGCATCCGTGCGCCACTATAGGTTTCATACTCTGCAAGCCATTGCTGTGAACAGTGTATTAAGCGTCCTGTTAGGAGTCAGTGGACACAGTACGATTGTTACAAAGGATAAGTAGGTATAAAATAAGAACACTCAGCGTTCTTGTGTATTCGGCCACTGATATACATGATCGTTACTTTCCTTTTCAACCTGGTGTTAAAGGTAGCGGCATTATAAACCGTAGATCTTCGATTTTCAGTGGTTTACGTGTGTTTTCGCTCATTATTTTCGAACCATTATGGGGTAAGGCCAGCTTTACAACTTCAGCAGGCGTTAAATCGTTACTATATATAAGTGAGCCATACTGCATATAAGTTCTAACGGAGGCCGAGTTTGGTGTAGCCGTAAGAGTCACGTCTGTCCCTGCTAAGCGAAATCTCAGAAATAATACACAAATTTTGTCAAAGCTTGACGGTATACCCTCTCTTCGACTGGTTACGATGTATGGTCAGTTTTGTAAATCCAAAGGTTGCCTCATAGCTTCACGACAGCTTCTTCTAATAGAATGCGAAAACAGCAGATAACGATTGTGTAAAATGTATGTTGTTCAAATAAGCCTGGCATGCCAGCTATAATACGTGTGATGCAGATGTGTTTTTCGCAATTTTGTCCATAAAAACTATCTAAATCTATTCTAAGAAGAAAACAGTTGCTCGTAAATGCTAAACTATTCTACTCGGGTGTTACATGTCTCAGTTTTGAGATCGTCTTTGAAACACGGACTGTATTCTACCAAATTAAAGCAACTATAAGCTTATGACGTAATAACAGAAGGAGTCTCGAGCATTTACGAGAGTGCGAAACATAGGTAGAGACAATTTAAGAGTTTTTTAGCGCTATTTTTAAAAAAGAACACGTTTTTTGAAAGTAGTAACCATTCTATAGATACTCATAATTATTCGACATTCACTTCTTCTTTGCGAATAAGATAATACATATTATAGCCAACAAAGATGTCAGTTAGCAGGGCTAAAATTTAAATTTCGATTTGTTGACAAGGAGTGTACAGACGACGCCCATTTCCTGACTATAAAGCTCCTCAGCGTTCGCCTACATTACGTAAGAGAGTGGCGATTTTTCTTAAAGATACGCTCTATGTAAAATAATAAAATAGAGCACGAAAAGACAAAAAGTTAATACATTGCTATTGTATATCCATACGCGAATCGCTAAGAAGGGTCATTGCTCTTTTACGTAACGTAAACGAACGATTGCGAGAAAATCGAGTCGTCTGTACATTTCCTGTCAACCAATCAAAATTTGAATTCTATCAATTTAAAAAGCTACAAATTAGATGACAGGATGAAAAGAAAGTGAATAAGGTCCTGTAAATAAGAAATATTAAGTTGCCCTATTATGTATGATAAAAAAGCTAAAATCTATAATAACATATGGACCTGGCACCTCCAGCATAAAAATATCACGTTAATGTTGACCACTACAAAAAAAGTGTCCTATGTTTTTATGGCAGCACGTCTGTTTGATTCTAACAGTATACAGCCATAGCGGCAATTGTTTTTAAGCACTTCTTATTTCCCGCTTAAAATTTCGTTGAAAGCCATTTAATAAAAAGGAGCAATATGTGAGCGACAACAAAAACGCAATTTTTATTTTCAAAGCGCACGTGCACCAATTGGCTTATACAAAGTTCCTTTTACCATTAAAATGACCTCGTTAACAACTATAGTTAGACTCGTTTTACCAACAGATATATCGCGTTACAATAGCAGTTTGGCTTTGGTACTAGTAATAGTACTAGTAGCGTGAAACTGCCTCTTTCGATGGTAATCGTTTTGTGAAGTCTCTATAGATTGCCCTACGTTGTTCGAGAAGCAATGGCGGTTCTTGTTTTCCTGTTCCGATCCTGTACCTTTTTGTTTTATCATATATATAAGTAACGTATTATACTCAAAAATAGGTAAGTGTTATTTGTTCGACGTTCAAATTAAAAAGCTGCCAGAATAACCCTAAAATGGGTGTGGAGCGTAAAACGACGACTCTATAACTGAGAGTATTCCTACTAAATGGCATGCTTCGTTTACGCATCGCGTGTTCCACGTAAAGGACTTACTTCATTTCACCGCGCCAGTTCGACAAAAACAGCTCTGAACAAGTTTTGTGAAAATGTAATTGTTAGATTAGCCCGTATCTCCTAGGTGTAAAATCTTCACCGTACGCGAAACAAATTTCTGAGTTGCTTCCGCAGTACTTTGATATTGGCGAGAAGTTGATATCGCAAGTTCTGTATTTACCCGGTGGCGTAGTCTATAGAATCCAAACTCACGGTAAAATTTTGTAACCCGGACAAATCTGTTACAACGTAGAGCTAAAATACAGAGCGGAAAAAGCTTTTCAGGAATTTATAACAATTGACCATAAGCATATGAAGATTTAGCAAAGCGGAATAACAAACAAAAGTCGCCACTATATTTTGCAGCTAATAAATCAGAAAAAAACTAATTTAAAATTAAAAAAGAATCATGCAGAGCTAATGAGACCGCCGGCCATTGATTTCGTCTCTTGGGTGGGCTCATGTCAAATCCGTCTGAGGTCAATGACATAGCCAGTATTATTTAAAATAATGAAATTTTTTCGAATGCTAAGGGATTTATTGTTATATATGTAGTTCGATTTTACTAAACTGAAAATGAGAAAAGAAAACGCGTAAAATTATAATTTAAGATTATATAAATTTAGCCTCTTGAATAAATCAAAACTTGTAAGATTTCCTGCACTCTATTATAACTTTTCTCTTTGCTCCATTCTAATGTAAAGCATTTGTTATGATCTTAATTGCCCAACTTCAGTGCGTACGTTTCTGTAACCACATATTTTACTCAGACCTCACAGTTCTTGCCCTACGAATATCGCTAAGATAATTTTGTCACTGAAAAAACAAATTATAGACCACTACCTTAAAGTTGAAAAAATAGTAATTTTCATATTGAATCGACCTTAGTCAGCTCTTTGTCGATAAAAAATCTTCCGCATTGCTTTCGGCCCGCATTTGTGAAACTATTTTATACGACAGTATTAGAAGCAAATACGAAAACGGTACGGTTCAACTGACCCAGAATAGTTTCTTCCTTGCTAAAGCGAAAGATATTCATGTGAAAATAAAGTGGCCTTGTATGTTGACCTGCTCATCCTAATCTAAAGAATACGGGATGTGATAACCCAAAATTGCAATCCAAGTTCGCTTTAGTTCGAAAATTCTTTCTTCCGGGTAGAAAAGAGAGACACCGCCATCTATCAAACCCTTATTACTAAAGGCAGCTAAGGTTTTGACTTAATACGATTCTTGTTAGCTGGCAAATATTTAAAAAGCCTGTAAGAAGCTCTGTTGACGACAGAGAACCTAAGACATCCTTTAGGATACCGTTATCATTGTTTATTTTACTTTTTTTTGCATTAAAATTGATTTCTATTATAACCGGTTTCGGTTAAACTCGTCACGAGTCAGAAGCCATCTGCTACCACCCAAGGATATGCACACAAACTAAATGTCCTTGCATAAATCTAATACGTAAAAAAGAAATATGCAGTTATGTGTGATCGGTGCTACAAAAGCATAATTTTAGCTTGTGCAGGAATGGCTGGATTTTTTTTGCTTCGAGACTGCTACCAACCAATTCTCAATTCCTCCCTAATGATTTTACCAAATCTGCCCGAATCCTTATTTAACAAGAAAAAATAGCATAATGGGTCAGAAATTCCTGAGAACAACCTAGCGTACTGCGCCAGACACCCTTGTAAAAATCTAAGTTGGGAACTAAAATGGAGTGTGACGGAAATTCAAGCGTGAAAACCAAGCGGAGACGCGTATTCTTGGCCATTGAAAGAAGCGCTAAATGCGCTATAAGCTCTAGTTAGAAGCTAAGAGTTTCATCACATATATGTTACTCTACCGCATACATATTCGTTCCTAAAAAAAAAGTTGATTATAGAAAAACAGGGTCGAATTCACTGAAAAGGATAAACCGTTCATTCAGATCGCGGCTGACTAATTTAGAAAGTTACTCTAGAAGAAGCTAGAGAGTGCTGGCTTTCCCTCTGGCCTGAGCTTCCAACTATACCTAAATGCCAAACGAGCTGGCTATCAGTGTTTTGCTTGCCACCCATCATAATGGCAGTTAAAAAGTAAATGGTGAACAAAATTGTAATGCAGGATCCGCTAAGCGCAAAGTAATTTCTTAATTATATGAAACCACTTAGCAAAGTGAATAATGGGGTTTACTCCCTGCAATTTTCAAACCAGGACTAGCAAGATAAAAACGTCGGTCTTCAAACAGATTCCGTGGGAGCTTACGCGATTGAAATTATTGGAAATATCAAAAAAAAGCAAACCAGGCAAACCCATGATGCGAAAGAATGTAGAAGTTCTATTTGGATTTGAATCTGCAGCTCTATAGACACTGAAATAACCTATTTTATGTTGTAAAATTCAATTTAAAATGCATATACATTTGAAAAATGAATTCGCAAATTGGTGATAGAAGTGTTGTGTTAAGAACAAACAATATTATTTTTTTTAGGTACTTTCTCTCTTAGACGAGGATAACGCTTTAATGTGCATTTTCGGTATCGGCTGACAGATACAATACATTTTATCGTTTATTCGTTGACCCATTAGCGGGCTTCGGCTTCTGTTTTGAAGTGTTTGCCTAGTTGCATTAGCTGAAACAATTGATAATCAGATGGAACGATGTGCGGACTGTACGCCGGATCCAACAGGTTTTCCATTGGAGGTCTTTTATCGCTCACAGAGCCATCAAATTTGAAAACTCTGATAGCGCAAATTAAGTTAATTTTAACGAAAAAAAGGGGCTTTCGTTCGAGCCATTGTTTACGCTGGATTGCGTCACCCTTTTGCCAGTCCGAGGTCCTTTTCTGTAAAGTTCACTTTACTTCTTTTTCGACCTTATCTATAATCATCTGGGTTACTTCCGTCTGTGCAACTAGCTCTGGGGTTGACCGCACGTTTAAGGGATGTCTGCAGTCCTCCGTCGTTTGTTTTTCTTTACCGGTCGGATCATCGTTTGTCGAAATGTCTAGTTTTAAAGCGGCAAGTGGAAACTTTGCTGCATGCTTGCCTTCGCAAACAATTATTTTTCTTTGAAGTAGAAAATGTCGGATACGCGCCTCCTAGAGCTCCACGACGGCTCAAAATTCAAAGCAATCATCCTTGAAAGTTTCAGCTAGATATTACCATTCGAATAAACGCTATCTGTTAACGGGAACTTTATCCTCAATCCAGTAGCAAATATAACTAGCCACCTTCCCATAGTTTAGCCTTTTTGTATATAAGACAGATCTAGATGTCTTCCCGCAGTATTGAACCACAGGCCATGTATTACTAGCTTGTTTAAAGTCCTCCCTCCCCCTTTCTAAACCCGCGCATATTTTTCGCTAGTACTGTCAGTGTGTAAAAAATGCATATATTCTGCATAATATTTAAAATAAAATAGCGAATGTTTCAGTGAACATTACATTGCTAACGTTCCAATGTAATATTTTAGGGATTGAACCTATAGATATACCAAATCGTGTGCTATAACCATGAGCGAGCCTGGAAACACCGAGGTTAAAGCTATTTCTCTGTTTAATGGAATATGGAAAACGGTTGAGTCGGTGGATTATGAAGATTTTCTGAAGGCGGTTGACGTCGGCATTACATGGAGGGTACTTTCATCAGGTTCGAAGCCTTCTATTGAAATTGCGATAAATGGAAATCAGTGGACTCTAAAGACGCACACGTTGTTGAAAACGCATGAGTTGAAATTCACACTCGGTGAAGAATTCATTGAGACAAGACTCGATGGCGTCAGGGTGAGTATATCGAATGCGTTTCTGTCTATCAATTTTTTAGCTATTTTTCGTTAGCTAGAAATGTTTACTAATTATAAACAAGTTGCGCTTCCCCTATATTGAACTTTAAATATTACGTAGTGTACATAAAGCATCATCGAATGAACGGCGACACCTGATTGAGACCCTATCTCACCTTATCTGAATCATATCACGAACAACATTGACATCGCATAAGAAGTTGACTCAAATCTAACTGCAAGTTATACTGAAACAAAATTCTTCAAATCGAGATAAAATCTTTTTTTTTTTTTTTTGTTTTTTATATATGTAGACTCCGTCTATTAATGGAAAAATACGTTCGCTTAAAATTATTATTCGTAATGAAAAGTTATATATCTACAATTTTCATCTTTTAAATTTGGAGAAAATAATATACGCGGAACAAAACAAGTATCATATTAAATAGTTGAGTGGAAAATGTATGGATTTATAGGACTAGCATGAAAATGCAGTTTGCCTAAACCCAGATGTTCTATTAAAGTTCTTAAATAATTAGGATCATGGAAGAAAACTACTAATTTTTCTTTCATACATAAGAGAAATACGTTCGCCTGTGCTAAATATAATTGTTACCTATGTGTAAGCAAGCTGCCCTTTTTAAACGGCTTTAAGTTCAGCATGTTGCCTATCTAGTATCTATTGTTTTAAATGTTACTTTTTGTTTTAGGTAAAAACTACATGTACATTAGAAAACGGAAAGCTTGTTCAACGAAGTTTAGGCGATAAGGAGATCATAATCGTTCGTGAACTTCATGGCGACGATTTACTCAAGACCACTTTTTCATACAAGGATATTACGGCCATTAGAGTATATAAAAGGAGTACCCGAATTACACGTTAATTTTACCTTTGTTTCTTTGGCAAAAAAATTATTATACCGCAAAGACAGTAGATAGGAACAGATCTGTTGTCCAATTTAACTATCTCAATGTCTACTAATTTTAATTGATCGATAGGCTTAGATCAATGGTATTATACTTATTTTGCCATCACTCTATATACTCAAAGTACTTAGGTTACCACGGTTGTAATAAAAATACTTGGGTAAAGTGCAGATTTTCTTTTCAATTTTACATTCCGTTATTTTTGCTTTTCTTTTTAAAGCCTCAGATAGTCGCAAACAGACACGAAGCCTGCGTGAATCTAAACAAAACGTAATATAAGACGTCGCTAATGTCGCCACTATATTTCGTAAATCAAGCGTACTTATCGTTTCAGAGGTTGTTAGTATTTTTCCCACACGTATGCGGTTTTCTTAGGTATCATGAATTCATACTAATGCCAATGCTTTGGCTGACTATTTCTTTAATTTAGTTCTCAACTTCTACCAACTGCCTGCAGGTCTAGGATTCTATCGGTAGGAAAACGCTGTTAAACTAATTATTTGCTTCTTTAGGAGTCATCGGTTGGAGTGTGCAGAAATCGTCGAAGTAAATGCCTTTTGCTCTAATAGTCATTAGAGAGCGCTTTCTACTTTATTTTTTAATTGCATTTTGTATTTTCAGTCAAAAAAAAGAGAAGAGCTATTAGGAAGTTCCAAATTATCAAGGTGTTGCTGTATCTGTAGAAGGTTCACGAGAGGAACGCTTAAACCAGACAGTTATGGTGCACTATATAGAAGCACCAGTCGTGGGCAAGAAAAGAACGCGATGCGAGCGGGGCAAATAGGCTATGCTAGAGTGCGCTTAATTGCTGATATGCAAACGCAGGCGTGAGAAAATCTGTCGAGGCATATTTTTATTTGGCAAATCGAAATTTGTTTGAAGCTACTGGTAACCGGACATGTGTTAATGAAAGCATAGCTTTTTGGGCTGTAGACTGAACTACACTTTCAGCTCCGAATAGAGTGAGCCTTACAAGGCCCAAGTTGTGTCTAAATCATGACTGTAGACATTTTGATGTGCCTGTGTTTAAGCCGTCGGCAATGGCGATAAAATAATTTGTTAAAATTACACCTTAAGTGTTTTCCTTTGTTTGGACACCTTGATCGCTAGCTGTGCTCCCCACGAGTCTGAAACTCTGAATGTTTAGGTATGAGCCAGATTTATAGAAAAGATAAAGCAGTGTCTCCTTAAGATAATCAAGATCAGTAGAGTATTTAATTTAGTCAATAGGCCTGATCTTTAATCTCTAAAGTTCCATTTTCTTTTGCTTGAGAAGGTTGACGCTCAGCGCGTGTTCCTCTTGCCACTTTTGAGCCACGCTCCGAATTAATTACTGTTATTATTAATATTATATTTATTATTATATACGTAAAATTAAAAAAGTGACACTTTATAGCCTGTAAGAATACGTATGAATCATGTATATGTAACATATCGCAAACCCTTTGCCACATAAAGATGATTTCCTTAAAAATAAGAGCTCCCAAGCATTTTGAACCCAAATGTCATTTAGCGGTTGCTATGAAGTTTCAGGTCTAATCATTCAGTTTGAATGTCGTCGACCTTCTCTTACAATCATAAATGAAGTTCGTTTGATATACAGAATAATTGCTTATTTGGTTTTTCAAGAATACTTCAAGAAGCAGAAATGTCGTAAGCAACTTCAAGCTTTCTATATTGCTGCAGTTAGATGACGCCGCAAATTTTGGGATGAGCCCGGAGACATGTTCATATTAATGGATTTTTCAAATTTAAGTAAGAAAGCCTTACGATCTTATCTTATCACATTTTTTATAAATACCGAATGGCCTTTGCGTATTCGATTTTGCTTACTAGTGTATTCTCCCTATGAGCATTACTTATTCCTTTGGTTTTTACTTGAATAGATATTATTGCTAGGCCTTTTCTAACATTATTTCAGTGAAGATTACAATATTTAGAAACGAAATTAGCTTCTTGGGTAGGACAACATATACGCTTATCCGCGTTATCTTAAGGTATTACTATAAAAGAATAAGTTATAACTTGATTATGATACTATATTTTTGTGCCATGCGCCGATAAACTTGAATTTTCACGGTTAGCTTTATCTTAATGATTATAATGGTTTTCAATCTGTTTTAAGGAATATTTGGCTTTTGTTTTCTGCTCTGTTTGTTCACTTCTCACGTTTGACAGGCGACTTTTCACCGATAATTATTTTGCCAATTAGATGTAAAATAAACTTCAATCTCAGAGTACATTGACAGCAATAGGTTGAAAAAAATCAGAAGCTGATTTTGGCTTTTCGTTGCCAGGCGGCACAAAGGTTTAGAAACGACCCCCAGGTAATCATGTAATTGCCAATGTGACACATTTAAAATGATTGGCGAATATGCATGGGACACATTAGCGCGATGCAATCCATTCTATTAGTTGTAGCAGGCAGTCTTAGCCACTGGAACTGATCAGAGGCGATAAATGATGAACTTCAACATAATCTACCACTAGGGATCAAGTTATATTTCAGTATTATCGTATCGCCATTGAAATATCATCGAAGATTTGCATTTAACTTAAGATCGGTCGATTTGATCTGGCATGGGAAATGAAAACAGGCGTAAAATAATCATCGGTAAGTTTACGTATTAATATTTCGATACAGAGTTTTCTTATTCTCATAGGTAGCCGAATTTCGTAAACTTTACTTGTTCTTTAAAACACGCGAAAAGTCTAAAGAATGTTTCTATTTTCTCAGTAGAGCTCTTTCCTGTACCACTTAATGTCACTTCTTTGTATTTGCAAGGAAATCGAAATTGTTTTCCATTAATTCTCTATTTCCCCGTCATTCTTCATTTTAAAGCAGCGATTCTTCAATACGATTTAACTTCCTACCAGATTCTCCACTTACTTTTTCTGAGATTGTTCTTATACTTTGAGCCACAAACCTCTCGTTCGGTTGAAGTAGCTGATTTTCGTCCGGTGGCTCAAGTAAGCAAACCAAGCAAGAATTTCACCTCACTTGTTTGGTCTAAGCACTTTTCCCTTGAGATAGCAATTTGTTCAATATGTCACTGCAGACGTGTTTCGACAAGTGGTCCTCGTCCCCCTTTGCGTTTCTGTACTACTTAACTAGTTGTAAGCTCGCACCGCTGTCGCTGTCAATGGTAAAGAACAAGTGGTGGTTTCACTCATGTCAAATTAATTCGATTCGAATTGTACGATTTCATGATCTACGCTTAATTTCTTTTTTATTCTGCGCATTAAGTCTGACACAAAGTCAGTCCAAACACATATTATGTTCGCTTCAATAAAAAAAAATTGCCCTACGATTGATGTACGACCTTTCTCACATTCAAAAAAAACTCAGCTAGGATTGTAAAAGGCAACCAACTCAGTCGTGGGCATTTGCAATTGAATGATTGCGTATTTTCATAAACAAGCTTTTTGCGTGTTTCTTTAGGGTAGTCCAATACCAGTTTCATGTTTCGTTCGGACGTTGAAGTAGTCATTGTTTCAGTTTATTTTTGCGGGCACGTGGCCAATCTTTCAATCCTCCATTCTTACACACAAGAGTTTTTTTTTTTTTTTCTATGTTTTGATAATAAAAGTTTCGAAACTGACTGAACAAATAAAAAAACTGTTTGTTAAAAAAAAACTTCTGTTCTTACTAAGAGAATCGACCAAACACGTGGCCTATTGTTTTTTGTTTGGAAAGCTGGCGTCCAGCGATAAAATGTCTTCTCTAATGATTCTCCAAGTTAACCGCACATCAGAGTATACATAAAAACATTGAAACACAGATCTAGTTTAGTTTGTTCAACTTTTGATAAATTTAGGTGGCATCTATAGAATGGTACCTGGAAGCTACGAGCGGCATGGTGCCTATAAGTTTTCTGCACATATGTGGAACTTGTGACAGTGCGATCTTAACTCCATATGAATGGGAAGGTGATTAAAGCCCTTCTCGCATCGACTACGAGAAATGCCTGCACTTTTTCTTCAAACTCTACATTTACTTGTTTTGCTAAAGTGTACCTAAAGACAAAAAGGACACCGGCAAGAATAGCTTCTACTGCTGAGTACTGAGGACCCAGTAGAACTGAGTTCCAATACTGTTGTTATCACATAGCTATTTTTTGTTGATTCTATTCTTCAATAGGAGCGGCAAGCGGTGTACTCTACCTACGCTTGCCGATCAACCGGGTCAATTAGTTTAAGATCCTTGCAATCCAATGAATCCTTGCAAGGACAGCTGCATTGCTTTCTTGAATGCCGGCTCAATAATCTGCCACGAATTAAAACGTTGCTTTCACCTAACGCATTGACCAACTCTAGAGCAAAGCACATCGATTCTGATAGCGATCTCCTTTAGATAAAGGCTGTCTGCTGTGAGGGCGTGGACCGTTACGATGTGTTTTGAAGATGCTTATAGTTGTTTGTCCCTACGAAGCTGTGAGAGACCTCATAAAATAACTGGACTGTGACGGTAACCATTTTAGGGGTATTGACCCAAAAAGTGTCCCTTCCGGTGTAAAGCTATACCGCTGGCTAGCACAAGTGGAGTAACTCAACAAAGTTCTAATTAATGATTCACGAATCTGCATCAAAATTCATTTCCATAAAAAAGTTAAGCGTTTAGGCAACCGAACTCATCTAATGCTTAAATCAACTTATGTACAATAAGCCTTTCCTCCTTCATCCAATTAACTTGATACAGAACTGCAACATGACAGCAACCTGCTTCAGTACATTCACCTTTTCACGGTCACACACGACATCTTCATTGGATCCAATGTAATGTTGGTTATTCTAGCCAATCTGGGAAAAAACTTATTGTTCCAAAGGTTCAATGGTCGTCTGCGATTTTACAACCTGCTTTGACCTAAAGTTGTATTGTCATTTTGTTCTTTCATTTGATAAGGTGGTCAATCCTGTTTTTCAACGCATGCATCAGTTGTATATTTCGTGCGAGGTATTGTGTGATCTGACTTTCGTCTGTGGTTATGGCGGTCCGACTATAATCTACGAACTGATATGTGGTGGTCTAGGTTCAAAGCCAAGCGTACACATCCTTCACTTCCTGCTGAAAAGGGCGGGTTGTCTGAAGCAATACTTGGCGGCAATATCGGGCGTAAAACCCAAACATTTATTTATTATACTGGTATAATCTTACATCAGTATACTTAGAAATACCACAGTATTCTCACTGAATGACACGACTACCTCTAGAACAATAGACTCATACGAAGTCTAAGGTCGTGCTTTTTATTTACAATACAAGCTGATATATATATATATATACAAACAATGAATTAGCATATTAAAAATAACAAAACCAGTTATGATTACAAGATAAGCTAAAACGTGCAAAATATATTCTGAACATATAAACAACGTTAAAATGTGAGTAAAATAGTTAGTTGTCGCGTTATGCAATCGTGGTCCAGACGGTACAATCAGCCCCTACCTATTCCGTGAATAAACCTTAAAGTTTAAAAATTGGAAGAGCACAGTATAAGATTAGTCCCTAATTTTTAAGCGTTGTCTTAGGCTTAGTGGTTGAAATAAATGTTTTCTTATGACCTTTAAAAAGTAATAAAGTTATTAAAATTATTGAGTCCTGCGTCTAATGTGCGATTATTCTTTCATCAAAGCTAAAAAGCGGACCTATAGAAATTAACACGTCAGACACCACGTATCATTTTCACACCAATTTGCATGAAGAAAAAAACTATGGTTTGCCATGTTGGATACGAATAAAACTGAAAAACAAACGCGTGGTCTTCGATGTTGACTCTTCTAGAAATCGGGAAAATTTCTATTACATATATAGGCTCACTGTTAAAAGCAGTGGTACGGGAGGAAATAGAGTGAAATCTTCAAAGTTTCAAAATATATTCAGAATTTGCAGGGAAGCTTTAAATTTTCATAATCATTATTATTTCGTGATCATTCGGCATGTAAATAACGCCTAAAATATGACCTATGAAACACTGTAAAATAGCATTTCACCTATCTTAGTTGAAACGCCAAGTCCCAGCTCCCGTCAGGAGGTTTTCTCCTGTTCTCCACCTTTCGTTGCTTCACCTTATGTTTTTTTTTTTTTTTTCTCATTTTATCTCTAGTTCCACTCCTACGTACACTTTCTTAATGCCTGTCTAGTAAATCCCATTTCTTCATCATCTGTTTCCATGACGTTGACGCAACGATAATTACAGCACAGATGTAGGCTGGAAATAGTATTTGTGACAGGGAACTGACGTACAAGGATCGATACGCAATTCCGTGTAAAGACGTAGTGGTGGAGTACGGATCTTAATGAAAAAGTTGACAGGATGCTGTAACGTAAAAATTTATATCGTGCTTCACATAGATAATTCAGATGTTACCTGGTTTATGCCCTTTTACTAAATCACTGCGGGGATCCCTGCTCAGTGCACAGAAGATAACAAAGGGTTTGTGCTTCTTTCTATTTCCTGTATGACGTTAATAAACCTATCGTTTCCTGCAGAAAATTCAACGTTCTAAATATTGGCCAAATGTTTTCTCAGACCACAACATCAAAGCCTTTTTGTAAATTTTTGTGTGGAAAATGGCCTGTAGCTATTCTTTGATAAAATGTGTGTCAATTATTGAGCTGGGTCACACGGTTCAAACATTTCAAGTAATACCAAACCAGCAATATTAGTGACATTTCGCTAATTTCTGATTCAAACGTAGTTAACAAATCAGATGAGAAAGCAGCACCATTTGAAGCATGCATGGAGAGATGAACAAACTCAGATAATGGTAGATATTTATTGAAAGTAAGATTACGATAGTAAAAAACATACCCTCGCACAAATAAATTTTTTCCTTAAATTATTCTGTAATTACGTGCGTTGTAAATTGTAGATATGGTGTTATCGTTAGACGTACTTCAACGCTGCTTGCTGTTTTAATAATTAGCTAAGCCTTTAATAGTGTAAGTCGCTTGTATGAACTAAAGCTACAAAGGAGAAGCGCATAACCTAATTAGCAGATTTTAGGGATTCTAAATGTTTTTCTTCGTTAAACGAAGGTTGTTATTGGGGAAGCAATTATTTTGGCTTTATATTGTGCATGCAATTTCTGTTTTTTTCAAGCTTTACATTCAGTATCATTCATTTTTGTAGTTGTCATTGTTAAACAAGTGTTGTTTAGTAGGTATGCGTTGATATCCTCGTTGCGTTGACAAGAAAGCAGCATTTAATACTACACTGGAGCGCTGAACATTTTGTTTTGTGCATCATACGAAAAGGGAATTATAACCGAATACGTTAGGTACTTGGTCGTTACTTTTGTCCTTTGGAAGCTGTCAAGTCGAATATTGTTGACAATAGACAGTTGTGCTATTGTTTAAGAAACTATTTGTTAACCATATGTTTACCTCAGACGAAAAGCTTTACCAAAAACAACTCCATAGTCTCACAACCGGCGGCTATGGTTTAAGAGTAGATCCTCCTAATTTAACCCAATTCACACCACAACGCTGGTTGGGTCCTGTGTTTCGTTCTTATAATCCATTTCATTTTTGAAGTTTAGTCTTAAAAGTATACGTGTACTAAACTGAAGTCTGAGGGCTTCATCACACCAGAACTCTTGAAGACATTCAACTGATAAATTATAGCATTGGATGTCTCCGATAGTGGATAAATGTTTTGGCCCGTTTCTCAAAAAACATATGCAATGAAGCAAAAGCCTCTAGACAATTTGAAAAGCTTTCTAACAGAAAGGAAGTTTTTAGACCTTCTTTTCACATCTGTACAACAATGAGTGTACGGGGCACAGATATTCAACATTGAATAACATATTTGAAATATATTATAACATTGTCATGTTGCGTCTAATATCAGGAGTACACCGTTTATGTATCAGACCACAAATAGTCGAATTCAACAATTTCATTGCTTGCATATCCAGTCTAGTACATATACACCGAAAAGTTATCCGGGAAATCTAAGTCAAGAGAGCCTTTGCATGTAGTTTTTCCAAAGTGTTTAATGCCTTTAAATGTCGTTTTAAATGTCCAACCTACGAGAGCCAATGCTTGATTTCCTTCCAGGGTAGTTGTTCGCAGCCTGTCACTTCTCGAGCCATCTTCTATGGATTTCGAGAACTCCAGGAACGTAGGAAATGTAGTTTTAGAAGAAAACTATGTCGAAAAACATGGAGGACACTTAATTATAAGCAAGTGCTCCACGCTTATTTTCCTTTCACCTTTGTTTGAATGCTGTCTTTTCTTAGTGTTTACATTCAATAAGATAAAATAGGAATACAATTAATGGAAGTTCTAGGCAATAGTCGCTAGGTGGCAACTGATGCCCGTCGTACAAGGCGCTGCTGGTCCATTTCAAATAAAAAATCGTAGTATATTTTTGCGCTCAGAAGCGAGACTATTTTTGAGTAAGATATGAACGCAAACAGTTCGTGTATAATTCGCGCCCTGCAGATATAAAACCCTACGTGAACATGCCTCATCCCTATTGTGATTCGAACTTTATTGAAATAAAAGATCGCCCAGTTCAAACTGTACAAAGAAAAACACTGCGCTCGGCCCGCAGGCCTATTAGTACTGCGTATTGGCTACAGAAATGCACAAATATACAGCTGACATATTCAAAAGAAATTGGGGATTCATCAAACGAGCTGATTGAGAGGTGACCAGTCGCAGTCTACACCATATTGTATACTGTATTAAGTTTATAACATTAGTAATATACTAATGGTATTCCTGCGGCATGCGTAATTTCTTCTACTTGAACAGATGCAAAATAAAGATTCTCAAAAGATTTTTTTTTTTTTTTGAGATGTTTGTCTTATCCTGTATATTCGAGAGGAGCTAGATTATTAGTCGTTTTGTAATTCAATTACTATCCCTTTTTCGGCACCGCAGTCTGCATGCATTAAGATCTTATTCTGTGTCTGAATGAACTGTTATGTGTTATGCTATAAATTCAATAACAGAATAAAGGGATATTAAAAGTGATGTATTGGTTCGTTGTTTATTATCTTTGAGGTTTCATCTCTGAGAGGTTATCCTATGGGCTGAGGTAACTGTATGACAACCTATGCCTGTGACCCGTGGGATACGACTAAGATAAACTTCAACACGTTTTAAACTCCCCACTAAATAAGCAATGCGCAAGCTTTTCATTCCATTCCTACTACCGAATGTTGCTGCCTATACACAATCACATAATACATTAATTTTTATTCCAAAATAAAAGGTCTTCGTTAGTGATGCACAACCGAATGGCCATTCCGGGTTGCACGAGCTCAGTTGATTTCGCAGACTGCGTGTGTTTGACGATTTGGAATTTAGTGTATGATAATTTGAACTAAACTGATTCAAAACTGACCTCCTTTGACACGTTTATGCGTCAGCTAGTCAGTGTGGTTCCATCCTAAGATCCAGGACGATGTGAAAAGAACAGCCTAAACATAGAATGAAAGTTACAGTGTTACACAACTCCATATCTACTGCTGTTACAGACGTAACGAAAGGAAGGCTTGAGAGATGCTGTCGGAGATGTTTGAAAGTTACCCCATTGACTGTGGATTCTTCGAGAGTCCAACCGGCTCAAACATTAGTACTTAGCGAAACCAAGTGATTCGCTGCGGGTGGTATGGCCTGCATTACTGTCGTACCGTATTTATTTGTGAGCTTCGACTGTCCTGTTCTAGGCAAGAAAAATAGTTGCACACGTCTCGACTGCGTGCTGAAAATAGGCAAAACAACTCGACGGATCCCGCGGGCGTTGCTTCGCGCTCCCGTCACCGTCGATTTGATTTATTTCATTTGTGGACGTCACGTCCAACTTAATATAAACTAAGATAAACACCAATAGTTATCTCGTTGTAATTATTTCGTTCCTAGTACATTACTGTTCGGTAATTATTTCATTAGCCCGTTTTAATATAGACCTTCAGACGGTCCGCGGGCTTAGTTGAAATGAAGAAACGATCTGGGTAGTGTCCATCAGTACTCACTACTAGTAGTCGTCACTATTAGCATAGTTAAAGGTTCGCTTTTATGACGAGTGGCAACATTAGTTCACGAAGAGCCCACTCTTTGCCATTATATTGTATTCACTTCCTAAGCCCTAAATTTCAGCTCTATTATACCTGGCGTAATATAAACTATAGTTCGATTGTTTACAGTTTTTTGGTTAGAGATCCAGCAGCACCAGTTTTGTTATTCCGTTATAGATGTCCTCAGAAAGTAATTCTTTCCATGATTCAGCTATTAGCAATGTTCTGGCAACATTCATGCAAGTCTCCCACTGAAATGTTCTAACAGCCTTGCTGCCATTTTGCGGTTATCCCATCATAGTACCTTTTCTCTTCCGTACATTTTCGTTGTGCTACAAATAGTTTAGAGATCTGTAACACAACTCTCTTTTCTGTTGCAACTCTTTGGTCATAGGAAAAAAAGTATTTTTTTGATTTATCTAATTTTTTTCATACGTCGGTGTAATTCTTCTATATTCCTATTCCGTTAATTCTAATTCCACTAATAGCTGGAAAGAATATTTCATTTAATTAACAGGTTAATGTTCTCTATGTGTTCTGCTATTTAAGGAAGCAACTCTGCCTAATTTCAAAGTCGCAAATGTAAATTCGAACAAATCTTAGATGATTTTTCATGTAAAGTTAAACTGCGATTGTGCACCTAGCGCCACGCTGAGATCTTACCTAACCCAAACCCCGCACTTTTCTGAAATTATTTTCGTTCTTCAATTGAAATTTGTTTCAGTTACGATATCTAGTTGCACACATCCTCCTCTATTATTTTAATTTATTCGTTCTCAAACTTCCAGTTTTAATTGTTTTGCCTGTTTTGTACAACTTAAAAGAACCAAACTTTTTAAAAAATTCAACAATAAAAAACAAAATGTCGAGAAAGCGTTAACTTGGTCAAATTAGCTCTACGCTCTTAGAAATAGAAAAACACCTATTCGCTGAACGAGCTTCACCCAATTAAGGGGAAATAGCCTAAAGTTCGTAAATCATTTTCCAAATCGACAGCATTGGCATCATGCCTCCTATGAGAGAAAGAAACTATCCCATATAAAAAAAAAGTACGAATTGCGACGGTTCATACATTATCAGTTATGAACTATCTCGCCGAAAATTACTCCCCGAAACCAACGTTGTGCCCATTTTATTGAGTACGAAAAATTAAGTTTTTAACAATAATGAAGCATATCGCAAAAAAAGGATCAATTCGAATGAATGACGTCATCCTTTATAAAACGCAAAACGAAGGAGAAAAAAATTTAGTCAGTTCTATCTTGAATGCAATTTGTCCACAGAGTAAAACTTTAGCAACCCATTACAACAAAACATAATCTGACCAGAGAACGACCCACGGTCTTCACCTTGCACCTGTCTTGGCGTTGATTAATTTACCTAATTTGATTCGTTTTTTAAGCTTACAAAAGGTTAAACCCTCTTCCATAACCTAGAGACCTGCTCTGAACTATTGAAGAAGTCCGTTGCGTCGGTATCGTTCTTGACATCATAAATACGTAGTATTCGGTTCTCGAGACGCATAAGACTTCGTCAAGTTCAAACAGGACGTCAGAATATGCAGTGGCAGACATAGCAAGCCGCATGTCAGCGGTCAACTTGCGTACGAAGAACAACCTATCATAGGTGCCAGTGTTTCATGCAGGCGCCCTCAATGTCGACATCTGGACTTTGCTGCACAACAGGTAATAAACTGGCAGAAGTGTCTGAGCATAGGGTTAGGACTTCACCGAAAGGGGCACCAGCGTACATCTTGGAACGAACGATCGACGATTGTGAAAGCCCCGTCTAATTGAAGGGCACTCATTCCAAACAATGAGTGCTGTTACGCAAAAAAGGTCAATGATCCTCAGCTTTTTATTTGTTACACACATTCCTCATGAACCTAAATTGGAATTTCGAATAGAGGATAAACAGTGCGGCTGTCGACTATTAATGTTGCTACGATGCCGGAGAACGTAATGGCAGGGGGCTGTCCCGTGTGTGTATGTCCTCGTACCCGAACCAACCTATTTTGTTAAAGTCTGGTGTGTACCACCAAGTACGTTAATAAACATCACTCTCTTTCAAACTTTTTGCCTAGATCTAAATGCAGACTTTATTGTAAATTTATCCCTCTTCAACCATGGCACTCTTGTGCGGGTTTTTCTAGTAAGCGGAGTTATTTCATTGACGCATATAACTAAGGATACATGATACATGAACACCCAGTGTAGTATCAGACCCATTCCTAACGGTGGACTTGACTTAATAGAGACTAATACTGGGTCACGTACTTTTTTGCTTTAGTTTCACTCTTTGGCAGCTCAGAGTTGCATTGAATGGTACTACCGACTGAAAGGAGAAGCGGTAGATGCCTATGTGCCAATTGGTGGTGCCTCACTCATCCGACGCTATGTACCTAGTACCTGTGAACTTGGAATTCTATTCATGGCGTCTCCTTTGTCTGTATACGTTCTGCTAGCACTGTTCTAAGCAACTCAAAAAACCATCCTCTCCTACAGAAAGGGCCTCTGTGTTTCGCTTACTCAGAACTTTGTTTCTGGCTCTTGTTCACACAGCCCGGAAAGTGTGAGCAGAGTCATGTCCTTCCCCTTAATAGCAGCTGTTACATATCGAATAAGGTTTCTTTAATCCTGTGTAAGTAAGATAGGAAATCCCCATAATTCGTAATGATTAGTGTTACATAAAAGCCTACCTCTCCTCCGGATCGTTCCAGTCATTTCCCGATATCTGAGATTAGGTTATGGTATCCAACTCCCGGATTTCCGGCTAGTATGGCCACTCACCCGATTTGCCACCCTTCTATAATAGTTCTGCCCAAACGCTCAGCTTCCTCGAACCTTTCAGGGTCACCTTTGTTTGGTCGCTTCCTCCTTTTAAGTCCTACAGGGGTATATCGCCAAAGGTAAGGGCCAATGAGATACATACCCATTGTCTAATATGCTTGAGAAATGTGCAGTTTAGCCGTCTTTATGTCTTAAGGGGGAGTTTTTTTACTCTTTTTGAAACCTGCAAAAAATCTAAACTAAGAATCAGAAGACCGCTATAAACTCGACGACAGCTTTTTTAACCATTGTTTCAACTATTATTTTAATCTTCACAAAAAAAATTTGAAGGCATTCTTGACCGTTAACAGTTCTACGTTGAATAATGAGAATCGAACCATGAATGATTTGCGATTACCTCTGTTGCGGGCCGCTTTTTCCTTTTCTCTGCTTGTGTCTTGACTGGGGCAGTTTTCTCCGTTGCCGCGTGCGTCTACTCCAAGACTGCCCTCTTAAATGCGGGGCAAGTCATCGAGTTCATAGTGTGACTGTCTTTTTTAGACTCTATAAAAATATGAGACATTCTCTGAATACATTCTGAAAGTGTGTTCGATTGCTCCACACGTGTAACATGGCCGCCCTTCGACTTTGTCGCTTTTGTACTCCTTGGCAAAGCGGCTCAGCGTCTAGCAATTGGAGCACGTAGGCAGCGAAATTTACCTTTTAATCTCACAATCCCGGTTCCCTAATGTGATTCGTTTCTGTGAGCGTAGCTTATTTGTAGCAATCCGAGAGAAGGTATCCAGGCATTACTCCATTTTTCCCCGTGCGAGGATCCTCCATGCATATCCTACGCCCTCAAATAGGATCAGTGTAGATTTTAATTCCTTTGTGATCTGGCTGATAACTAAAAAAGGATCCACACCCACCAATACAATAATGGAGTAAGCTCGTAAGACTTTTTGCACGTCCGCTATTGTACTTACTTTCGGCCACACGATGTTTATGCAAAAGTTTTATTTCCACTCACTTTAGCTTTCCTCACTTCCTGCTCACTTCTTTTATGACAACATTTCCTTTCCTGGTCTTTTTGACTGTACTGAGTGTTATCTCTGCTTCTTTTGTTTATACATGAGCTCTTATATTGGGAAGGATATCCTTGAATCTTTTTTGACCATAGTCCTTACAAACTGCTCCGTTTTATCTGTATTCGTCTTTTTATCCCCTATGCCAAATGTGTTGGGTTTACCAGAGTTTTCTTTCGGTCAGCTCCTTTTTGCGTTCGCTCTTTCCTCGACAAACCTCGGTGGCTTATTTCATTGAAGATCCGGAAATTTGAAGGCCGAGGGGGTGCTCATTTATGAGTGATCCGTAAATGTAACGTTTGACTTTGCAGAGGTGTCTTCCTTTTATCCTTCGGCGTGTACTCTTTCCATTTCATCGCTACAGCGCCCAGTGACAGTCACTTGGCTGCGAGAGCAGAGGGAAACTGTGCCGCCAGTTGTTCGATGAGAGCATATGGATGACAATTATTATGCGTGTCTCCTATGTACCCAGAATACATGTCCATGCAAAAACATTCCTTGGAAACCAAACAGTTAGGTCGTCAAACATGTGCGCTTTTCGGATCCCGTTTTTAATTTCGTTGCCAAATGTAACCACTCATAATTGCTGCTAGGTATTTTTCATGTATGCACTTCATGCACCTCGACAGCTGCCCAGGTCCTCACTCTGCGCTGCAAGCGTATCATTTCACTGTTCAAGGTCCAGTTTATTTTTCTGTAGGTTGTCCAACGTTACCTTGAAGAATCTGCTCTCTTCTTGTACTCTTCGGAATGCCGCAAAACGACTACTTTGTGTACTGTTATGGCCGCTTTCGTTAAGCTTTGAGTGGTGATATATCTCTTTAAAAGGCTATTAGTAGATTTAACAAGTTTTCAACTTTCTTGAAAACCTAATCATAGTCAGGTAGTAGATCAGCGCCTAGGTTCATCCGGGTGTCTAGTTTGTTCTTTCTATTGGCTTCCCTCTTGCTAGTATTTCCACATGAATGGGCAGGCTCGATGCTTCGGGTACACCCGAGACAGACCATTTCTTTATTCTTCTTTGCTTGTCGCTCGTGCAGTTTTGCTTTTTAGTTTCATTATCCGTGATGGTTGATATGTTATTCAAGTTCAGGGTGATTGCATTGACCATCGCGGCCTGATCGATGACTATCCTAGTTCCCTCTGCAACAAATGCCTCGTCTTGTTTTTCTTTTCTGACACTCTATGTCGCCCCTGGGTCAGGCTGTCTCCTTATCATTATCGAAGAGTCTATAATACCTAAAATCTGGAACTCTTGCAACCTACTGGTAGCTGTTGTAACACGATTATGTCAGTCTCTATCTAAATTATCTTCCATTGGAAAGAAGGTTTGAGAAATCACGGGCGCGGTAGTGTTACAAGTCCAACCTGAGCTGTCCCAGCAACTCTCAAAATCGTTTCTCAGTTCTTGCTTGCATCCCAATTTTTAGAAAAGTGTTAAAGTCCTCTTCAAATATATGTTGTGCAAATCTGCAGCCAATATTAATCTACGACAGAAAGATTTTTTAAAAGAAGCAAAAAGAGCGCCGTCATATGTTTTCAATGTATCGAAAGAGACTGGCCCGTGAGCATGGTGGGCTAGGAAGCGCAAATGGTAGACCTCGGCCTAACGCGGGCTTGTTGTATAGAGCCGACCGAGAACGTTCACTTGGTAGTGTTGTAAAGGGTATGGGATAGACGCGCTTCTTTTGCGTTTGACCCCTGTGTGACTCATCCAGGTGTAGAACTTCAGTGTTTCTGCATAAAGCAGTGATTTGATGAACCCGTCGAGCTGACCAAAAGACATAAAAGATGTTAACTTCGTTGGTCACGGAATACTTAACTTCACCGAAGAGCATACGTCAACGTTAAGGTGACAGTCGTACACCCTCAGAAGGAGTTATACAGCACAATTTACTCTAAAGTAGCTGGATGATTCGCCTTGCGTTCGCTCTTTTTGTAGCCAACAAAGCCGTTCATTTCTGGTAAGCTCCATTCATGCGTTAGATAGGTAAAATTTGCAGATAGTGTAAGGCTTAGGAAATCTTTTAGAGCAAAAGCAGTCTTAAATACACAGCAATGTCACCACGTAGAACCGCCCATGTATTATGTGTTTAAGCACTAACTTTGAGGGTCTACTTTCCTGGGTATTCCAACCCAAATGAAAACAAATCACGCTTGTGAGGAGAATGCGCACATGCGGGATTTGGCCCTCAGTGGAATTCAGTACAACTTCGAATCGCGGTGCGATGTAAGTTATCGTGAGGAACAGACGCGTTGCCGTAGACACGAACGTACACTGTAGCATGACTTAGACATATTTAGGAAGGAATATGAAGGGACGTAGTGTTTTTTGGCACTGGATACATCATCGTAATTTTGTACTACGGCAATGAAGCCCCGATTTATAATAGTTCGAGAACTGTGTTTGTTTTATCCGAATAGAGAAGACCTTTTCTACATCAACCCGATTAAATCTTCGCAACCATCTGTTCCAAGTATCACTGAAACAATCGCTTTGCGTGTATGATATGATTAAATGAACTAGCACGAATCACGTATGGTAAATATCAGTACCGATAGGCGATACGTTTCATATTTTTAGACAGACAGTATCGAAAAATGGCAGTTGTCCTTCCCGCGTGAAAATAGGACGTACGGCAACCAGTCGTGATTCCGAAACGAAGTGCATGAAGTGTCTGTTGCAATGAGTGTTCTAGTAAGCGGTATCATGGTACTAGGGTGACACGGTATGACTCAGGAGGCCAAGCCGGTTTAAACAATGCATCTGACCTCGTCAACTATGTTCTTTTATGAGTCTCCACTGGCCGCCTGTCCGAGTCAATGATGATGATGTGAGCGTCTTGAAGGTCAAAGGTAAACGCTTTGGCACTCATCACGTAGCAAGGCGAATATACAGACTGACCCGTCCGAGACTACCTTCAGGGATTTCATCGGTGTCACGGCACTCAGGCTGGTGCATGACTTGTAGGCGACGTTCCACCCTGTTCTAATCAGGTAGATTTGTAGAATTTGATATGGCTCATTGCAAAGTAGCGTTAGCGGGCCCACTCTATGGTATACTACGTCCTGTATAGGCGTGTATATTAGGTTTTACGTGCACTCGAGTTCCGCATTCACTCAAACCCATCATTTGAAGGAGTGTATTGTAGTGCCAATTGCTTCTTTGGAATTTGGCCTGGGTGGCCGGTGTGTTGCTTCTGTGTAGATGGTCCGCTTCCGCGGAAGTTTGTATGACAGCTAACTTTATCTTCCCCTACGGGCATTACAAAAGGCGCTAATTTTCCTTGCTTGTGTCAGGCCGTTTCCTCCCCTTCAGGGCTATTTCCCGGCCCCTGGGTGCAAATAGGCCTGTCGGCGAGTAGTGATCGCGAACTTAGTAAGGAAGGGTACCCGAAAGACGAATTGGAGCCCTCCTCTAGGCCATTTTCCGCGGTGCAAGGGAATGAATCTGTATCTCAAGCCTCCCTGCTTAAAGGGAGTGGGTTCCCACTGTCAATTTAGGCAAGGGCGCGGCTGTAAGTGGGCAGGTCCTTGGAGCAGAGGCGACGGCGATAGCCGAGCATACTTATGAGTGCAGGGAGGAAACGTCCCGGGCTGCCTGCAGTGCTGCCGTGTTACCCTATAGTGGAAGTCCAATAACACGGTCCAAAGGCTCCAGAGAGTCGCGCTAAGTTGAGTATTTAAGCTGTCGCTGTCATTGCCGGGTCAAATCTACTGGCAAGTTGGGGAAGTCATACCACGTCTCTCTGTCTACGGGCGACGGTTTTTAACTGGCTTTATCTGGGTATGATTGGAGTTGAATGGCGCGGCGCGGCACCGTTAATCGTGGGCTAAGTAAACCTGGATGGTCTGATACACGCAGCGCAGTAATTAACAACCTACCTGGCTCAGCCTGCGGCTTTGTCTGTCATTAACATATTGCTAAACGTTTGTTTTCGATTCTTCACGTGAATGATCCCTCGTTACATAAACTTCAACGTAAAAAATAATACCGTTTGGTTAGAAAAACAAACTCTACAAAATAATTCTCAGCTTACTTCGGTTGTTACAACTTAGAACTTGTTAGTAGTGCATATTATTATCGATCACTACACCGTATAATTTTTTTTATAGTAGCAATAGTCAAACAAACAAACCAGAAATGCTTTAAATTATATGTGTCAGCTGGTGTATTGTTTGACACCGTTTCTCATAGAACATACGTTAAGAAAAATATTATGTTAAATATTAGC
Organism: Varroa jacobsoni; assembly: GCF_002532875.2. Lineage (NCBI taxonomy): Eukaryota > Metazoa > Arthropoda > Arachnida > Mesostigmata > Varroidae > Varroa > Varroa jacobsoni. The sequence goes on along the minus strand of NW_019213545.1, from coordinate 277,821 downwards.
CACGAAACGCAAGCTGAGCAACCTTATTCATCCAACACAATTTTCTTGCTGATTATATACCAGTGAGGACAATGACAGTGGTCATTTCGGTGTTTGTAAATACTGTTGCGGCATGTAGAACGTGACAAAGTTGTTGATGTCCGTTTTGCGACAAACATTATGCTTTATGGCAAAAAGTAAATTCTTCTCTCTAAGGAGAAATCAGTTTTCCAACGAGCCCGCAAAGCTTTTCAGATTAAAGATCTACAAAAAATCATGTTAATCTGACTTCTTTAGCGGATCGTTTCGAGTGGGACAAACACACTATTTATCATCTTTGGTACGATGGACCAAACTGACAGGTTTTGCCCCGCCCCGTTAAATAAACGAGATTGTATGTACAGAAACATAGAGAAATTACTAGCGTAGTCACTCTGCTATTATGTACTGAAAAGTGGTCATTTGCAGCTGTAAACAAGCTTTATAAAAGACAGAAGATCTCCTCAGTAAAAAAAAATACCTAGCCAAGCGGCTCGATGCTACGCGCCGGTTACGCTAGAATACTTGAGGAACCCACAGAGAACCAACCTAAGACGAGCACTATGAGGATGGTTTGGATGGTGGCAGTTGCCGTGCTTCATTGAAATTGTCACCGTTTTCCAGTTATTTCATAGGCCTTTGTCGGTATGAACGAGTGTTATACTTGTTAAGTAGAGCTAAACAAACTATAGCGGGATTTGGGACGTACGACATCCCGCTGCAATTCTCCTGAAATCCTACAAAAAAAAGTAAATCCGCAATCTTGAATATTGCCAACAGCGAGCACGATCTGTCAAATGTTCTACTTGAGCTAACAGACCCTCTATTGTCGCAATGTTGTCTAAAAATTTTCAAACCGTATCTTCTTTGCCATGGCTCCTAGCAGTGCAAGCCTCATCTGTCAATGACAATGCCAGCTATTCAATGAATGACCATGGAACTTGCACGAGATGCTTTATAGAAATATCGAATTTGTGCCACTACTCATCGACGCATTCGCCGATCGCAATAATGACTGAAGCTACAGTCAGACTGCCTGTGCAGCTGCCCAAGTGCGTCACTCATCCACCTGATATCTGCTCACGGAGCTTTCCAGAATTCTTTATCTTCCATACACGTACTTATGATACAGGTAGGACGCTCACTGTCGTTGCGTCACGGCTGGTTGACGTTTGGCCAATCGATAAATTCGAGCTATGCTAATTACAACAACTTCGGCACTGATATTCTCGCTTACGATTATTAATTTAGGGTAAACTCGTCGATGATAGCAAAACCTATACGGTCTCGATGCAAAAGCGCTTGACAATTGCTAACAGCATGGAAATTACCCGCTATCGTCTCATTTCGGACATCTGATCTTTGCGCCGCACCCCTGCTACATATGCACGTTACGGAAACCACAACCTATTAAAGAGGAACATGCCGAGGAAGTTAGTAATGTAATTCCCTTACCACGGGGTACCCATGATCGCTTTTACTACCTGTCTGACCATCAAATCATTTCAACCTTGCACAGCAAAGAAAAATAGAGGATTATATAGGATTGTTCTGCAGTTTTTTTTTGGAGAGATATCTTTCAAGACACTCTTCCTGCCGAGTCCAAACCTCAGGCAGAATTTCGGCAGCCTACTGGTTATCTTCTGCCTACACCGCCATGTACTTCCAACAAACATCACTCAAGCCTACATGAGTATCAACATGGCCGCGGAGTAGCATCCGGTATTCCGCTTCTTCTGACAGGGGCCATATAACACAGAAGTTCGTTATTACCGACTGAAAAAGATCACATTGGGGCAGCTTTCAGTGCTTCTCTTTACGTAGTAACACTGCGCAGTTTTCAAACGGATGGATCCAACATCGACTCATGGACTTCGTGAACCATTGTACCACCATGATATACTACGGAACTTCGCGTCAAACCTTGACATTACATTAATTGAGAGACTTGTTCCTTAGACGGATTCTGCCAATATGAAGCTAGCCAGGTGGAAACCCAACCCTCCAACCGTCATCTAGCGACTCAATTCAGGCAGAGACGTTGGGTATCCGATTGCCTTGTTGAGGGCATTCCTTGGGCTCTTTATAAAGATCGTTTCTGATTCCAACTTGCTGAGCTCATCCAAGTCTGTAAATTATGTTAGGTCACCAAATGAGCATTCCACGTCAATGCGGTTTCAGTAATGAGCAAGTTGTAGCATATCACCTGCACACGTTCGCTGATGTCAAAGCCGTGTGCCTGTAGTAGAATTACGAAAACAGTAAAATTATAGCTAGCGCCTCGTGATAAACTCTTACTATCTCGGTTGGAACTGCTTGCCTCTTTTATGGTGACTCGATTTCGAACATATGTCGTCGAACGGTTATCAACTAAGGTTAGTCGAGTTGTTTATTGATATTGATTCAAGAGTACCAAATTAGAAGTGCACATCCGAGCAGCTGTCAAAATGAAAGATGTTTATCAGCAACCGCGCCGCAGAGGTTCAGCAACCTTCATCCCCATACGAATGTTTCCACGTGCTAGTATTGTCCAACAATGCCGACCTCGCTACTCGCGGAGTGTCTGCTAGTATCCTTAAGCTCATCATTAAGTATATGCTCAGATCAAATTGGCTATCAAAGGCAGAGAAGAACCGGCCAATTTCCTAACCTCGTATCAACCCGTTATCGGATCCGTCAGAGGTCGTCATCGAGTTGCGCAACGTTGTGACGTCCGTTTGCCAGCCCGCGGTTCCTCTTGGCCTTAACCACATTAGTACATAGAAAAGTGCGCTTTACGTAATCGCCAATGTTTTTTTATTTATACATCGATCTTGCAATGATAAAATAGTCATCATCCGAACAAGTGAGCGTCTTCCATTAAGACCTACACTAGCGTTTTTTACACTCTTCTTCGATGATGAGGATTCGTTGAGAGCGAAGGCTCAGTTGACGTAGAAACCGCAGTACAGCTATGACGAGAAACATCCCTCGTCATGCCGAAAAGCTCCATTGGCTGCAATGCTAGTGTTGCATCACCACAACGTCATATTGTTGGCACTTCGAAAACATGTTTGGCCAATTCGCTCTCATCAAGTCATTAAGTCTCTGTTTCGTAGCTGCGTAGTCTGCTGCAAAACCTGTCAGCAGCCACTGACGAAGTACACGCATCTTTTTAGCCACATAAGGTAAATTTTATTATGCCTTCTTCAACCAACGATTTAGATTTTTGTAGGCCGTTTTTCACCCATGTTCGTGGAGGTACGGTCAACAACTACATAGGCTTATTTATACATGCTAGTACACGCGCTGTGCACTCTGAGCCCATTCCTTTCATGGCTGCACCCTCTCTACTTACGCCTGATATGTACCCTGATGGAGAGACAGCTAATTGTCAATCTGCATAGGACTACACCAAGAAGCTTTCTAGCGACTTTCGGCGGGCGAATCCGTTTCCTTCGCAAAACCAAGCATCCTTAGGACTACTGTTTCTCAGATACGCTCCCGTCCTATTTACTTTGCTTAACGTTAGATTGGTAACAAAGGTTATACCTTTTACACCTGAACAATCGCTGAAGATCATTAGGCGACTGCCTTGTTCTAGACAACTGCGAACATCGGTCCGGAGTTTCCTTTATTGCGTATATAAAAGTGGCTCATAATTGCATTGTATTAGTCATATCGCTCCTGCAGAATGTCGGCGTTTTCATTATGTTAGTGTTTATATTGAGCAGTTGGTAATCGAAATCTTTTGAGTTCTGATTAATATCCTCTATTATAACTTAAGGGCATGTGAGCTTTATAATTATGGATGAGAGTGATAGGAAAAGTTATGTTGTTTTTCAGTTACCAGTCTCTGCGGTGATTCGTGAAAAGGTTCCGTAAATAACTTTTTCGTCATTGAACTAATTACGGATACATTTTGGATTGCCTGAGATATTTGCATTTGTTCGGCATACACTATAGTTTTCTGCCAATAATCGTCTTTAAGAAGTAATTGGAGGACTACTTCTTGAAAATGCAAGCTTTTTTGAACAACAAAAAAAACTTCTTCATGCGTGTTTACCGCATCAATAAATGTCGATCCACGAATATTACAAAAAAAATCTCAAATAGTGTATTTCTATTTGAATTTTTGCTGTGTGGGGCACGCAATAGTATTCTTTTCCTAGTAAATGGAGATGTTGAGAACCTCTACGTCTTTTCCTTTTATTTTACGTGTTATCGATCGAGGTGAGATATTTGAGAGCATCAGCGCAAAGTAAAAGCCTCTTGAATTTGTCGTGGTAGCAGAAAGCCATGAATGCCATGAACTTTTTGGTTTTTCCGTACCGTCGAAGTCGTTCGATAGGTGGGTGCCGCTCGAGGATGGGCAAGCTTAGCGTTTGTGCAATCGCTTGACAGGGTTCTATGTATCATCCGTTACGGTATTGCTTGATTCCATGAACCCTAAAAATTGCTTTGCCACTCACTGGTAAGGACAATGAGCATATTTCAACATTCATGGTGGCATTCGAAAATTCTCAGAAGTTCGGCATTATAAGAAATAACCTATTATAACGTAATTTTATTATTTGCATGCCGTTGATATTCCTTGTCACCACAAACCCTCTTATCTTGAAAAGATATATAAGTGAATAAAGGTTTCCGTTTTTAAATTGTAAAAATATAAATGCTTTGAATATAGCCAATGATCTTCTCAAGTAATTTTTTATGACATTTTTACTTGTAGAATGTACGTTACGAAATTGTGTTCGGTGAGCTTCAGACGACCTGCGGGTAAATTGTACTCGCAAAATATGGACTGATGGCTTCAGACTTCTGGCGACAAGCTTCAAATTACTTCGTACGGGACCAATTGGCTGAATCAGGGGTAGGAGCAGGCAGATTATCGTATCATTATACTTTTTTCATACTTGCTGGAGATTGCGGTTGGTCTTAATATTTAAAAGTCTTATTTTCTCTCAAGAAAAAAAGAGATCATATTCATCTGACTCACATGCTTTAGGCAAGGTTCTTGAAAGTGCTGAGTTCACGACTTTAATTAGCAACCTACTGTGAGTCCTGATACCTACATTCAAGTCTAAAAAGTTGATAAATAGAATACGTTGATTAACCCTGTCGAATCCCTAGAGAGAGAGAGGAAAATGCAACTATAAGAACTATACCCTGCCACCTTTTTCGTAAAAACTGGAATAGTAAGGTTGCATTTTTAGGGGCAGTTTTTGCTTTACTAGTAATCCTTTGCTCTAAAATAAATATAGAATTCTTGAAATTGAACGGGAGCGGAAACTCGTGTTGCTACGTACATTTATATAAAAAGGTTGTCCATATGTTCTAATTGTTTGACTAAGGAAGGTTTTCAGCTTAATCTTAAAGTTGTCAGAGACAACTATACTCTACAAAAATTATGTCTACATTTGCTATTCTTAGGTGACATATATCGTTGGTTATATGTGACTTTACCAGGGTTCCTATCAAAAGAGCTGCTCTTGTAGAGTAGATAGCGGCCAGAATAAAATTGCCCATTATTAAAAGGTAATTTGCGATGAGCATAACGTAAACATGACGTCTAAACTATTCATAATATGCGCCAAGTTTTGCTTTCGCAACTGATATATTGGTGGAAAACAGTGGGTTAAGACACAGGGGATGACAATGATGATAGATGATCCGTGGCTGAGGACACTGAAAGGAACCAGCGAAAAAGGTCCGTTGAAACTCTTGCGTGATGTTGGTCATTGTAGGCCGGGTTTTATATATTCGATTTGCGTCTTGAGGATGTGCTACGAGGAGTATTGTTTATATTCGAAACTATATGGGCCTTGCAATTGTTTTGTAGCAAAGAAAAATGTGGAATTTTATCGATGCCGTACTAAAATTTTTGATACAAATAATCTGTATACAGACTGTTGTTGTATTATAATGCTAAAAAATAATTTGCATTAGCTCTGAACGGTGTTTTTATGCCAATGTCTTTTTGATATACAGATCACATAAATTGTTGGGCTGACGAATTGTGAATATATATATGCTGTATTTCTCTGGTATATTGCAATTTATAAACAAAATTTATAAGCTTAATTGTGTGTACTACAGGATAAACAAACAAACAAACAATACAATAACGTAGTCGTGTCTAATTGATTTTACTGTTCCCTGATACAGCATTATATATATATATATATATATAAAACTTTATATATCACTCACCACTAGCTATTCGATGTATATATCTACAGTATGCGTCCAAGAGAAGTGATAAGACGTAACTAAAGCAAGATACTAAATGTTCAGTGTAAGTTTGAACATTTAATATCTAATGTGACAGTAATACGTCATATACATATGATCCTAAATACATCACGCTCATATTTTCACCATTTTTAGGGTTTCACAAACAGTCTTCTATTTAACACACACATATTGCTCGAGAAATGAATATTGAGATAATTAACACGTGGAATGTTACCATGTTTGACTGCTACAAAAAAATGAAATGCTACAAAATTAAAGGTCGAGAAAAGTGATTCAAGTTTACCTTGCAAAAAAATGTATTTTTTTTAAACTTCCTTCAGAGATTTTTATGTTTAACGCTACTATTCAGTAGAGTAAGCATTTAAGTATACTAGCTGTAAACAACGACGCAGATTGTTTACCAAGTATCGGCTGCTGTTTTAACTGCAAAACTTTTTTTTGGTATGGATATTCTATATAGATTACTATATAAAAATTCTGATATGTTTTGATTAATCTTATTATAATAATTATTGCACCCAGGCAACTTAAAGCTACTTCGTTAATCGAACAGCAATATTGTCAAACAGATTCGATGGAAGTAATACTCTATAATAACAACAGTTTAATGAGTTACAAGCAAGCCACGTTTAAAGGTTTTTCATTCTTCATAATATGCGTCATCGGACCTTGTCCGTGCAAGGCTTAGGTGGTCACATTGTCCTTGCTCTTTCTCTGAGGCCGACTTTGTTTTTCCTCAAAACTTTGCCTGCTGGTTTGCTTGTAAAATATATGTATTATTTTGAAAAATTTTACATGGTTGTTCAGCCGAACTTGATCACCACCTTAAATCTTTATATTAAAAAGGATTTTTTTATTGCCATAGCAAAGGCAGAAGGTATAAACTTAAATATGATGTGGAGACCGGCATGCGGTGGATCACCTAAGCAAGTGGAGCTTGCTTATGTGCTTATAAGCCGGCAATAAGCGTACCATATGATGCAAGTTTCCTGCTTGTAAGGTAAGACACATTTTATGATCCTGGAATCAATAAACCTTTAGTTAAATGAACAATCCGACTGAATAATGAGTGAAATGACAAAGATGGCCTAGTATATAAGTGACTACGCAAGATTGTGGATGCGTAGACACTTGCTCATATTAGTGAAATTGATATAAGAACAAGAAAAGAACACATCAATAAATTAGTTGATGATCTACGTCGTCACAAGAGTTTCTGTGCATGTATCTGAGTGCCCGCACAGCTGTAAATGCAGTAAGTTTAAGGTTTGGTAGCAAGGTGCCTATTCTATGAACCTAGAAGCTCAAATCGACTCAGTAGTTGTTAGTAGAAGTAAGCAGAGAGAAACGGTACAGGTTAAATGACTTTTTGGAATCACTACTTTAGAGAGCGGAAATGAATTAGTAGACAGCCACGTTAACCGTAGATAATATTCTTGACTAAAAGCAGCTCTAGAAAACTGAAAATTAGGAGTGCTATTTTTGACAATTATTATATCCAGAAATTCAAGTTCAATAATTTTTTTACGAGGTTTATGTGTTAATCTTGTTTGTAATCATCAAGCTTCAAGCTACTGTAGCAGAGACCTAGAGGTTGACTTAAAGGCCTCCTTTTCTATTTAGCGCATACCTCGTGGAGGCCATCAAATAACTATAGAGAAGTACAGATTCATTAACCTGTAAAACCTTCTACAATTGAATCTTAGCGAGCTGTTTCCTTCCCCTTATCTCCTTTATCTGTAAATCGAAATTCCAAGTTTGACTGAAAATAGCTTATTCCCGTCGGAAATAAAAAAAAACTGTGACGCATGTGAAGTAGGCAAATAAATACAGATCGATTTTATTGTTTTATGAGGAACAACATTACGGTTTTACTTTCCGTTAAATCTAACATTTGAAGAAAAGTTTTTCTAACGATCACGGCAGCGCGTCTTCTAACGTTGTCTAGATTAATATTACTTCGCATTTCTCGAATAACTACTCAAGTCAAAAGACCCGTGTCTTTCAAGTCGGCAGGCATAAACGAAGCTCATGTTCTACAGTGTACAGATGACGCATAAGCTCCAGTCTTATAACGAATATATAGTTTGATCTAAAAGACAAAAGCTTTACTTGTCAGTTAAAAAATAAAACACAACTATTTTTAGTTGAACATTTTCCCTCCAAAATGGCAGGCAACAACGAAATAAGAGGCCTTGTGCCTCCTGTCACTTCAGTAAAAAATCACTGAAAAATATAAACTAAAATATGCCAAAAAGACAAAATGCCTCGGTGCATGGAAATGACAAAATCACTTTGAGCTAGCCTAGTATGGACTAAGTAAAGCAGAAGAAGCCGAAGCAATATGGGGTTCCATATGTAGAATTATTAGCAGAGGAAAAATTGCTTGTAGAGCACTTAATCGCTATAGGAAGTCTATTTGTAGTTTAACAACGAAGATGATAACTCATGTCCATATACGTGCGTCCTAGACAGCAGAGTACCAAAAAATTGAACAAACAACAACTCGGGCGTAAACGACTGGCTCCGCGAGTTCCTCAAAAGAACCCAGAACTAAGCCCGAGTGTGCTGAAAGTTAAGAGCTTCTCGAGAGAGATCAGTTTCAAGGAAAAAGTGTCGGTAAACTCTTTAAATAAATAAATAAAATTAAAATAAGAATTTCAATTTTGCTTCAAATTTCAAATTTAACATACATCTCTGACAATTTAGAAGTCGTAGGCAGTAAAGGATCTCGTCAAGTGCGGCGAAAGGTTGCCGTTGTTAGAGACACTAGAGAAACATTTGCTTTACTATAAATTCGATTGGCAATAACTCTTCTTTCATGTCTTTCATGTCTTCCTACAATGATGCCTTCGTATCCAATAGCCCAGATAGATCACGCGGTCCAGCCTACTATACCGGTTGGAAAATAGCTAAAGCTTCATTAAATTTTCACAGCCTTTTATAAAAGGCACAAATGCCTTCCAAAAGAATGAAATCCTGTTGATTTTAGATAATGAGAGAAGACGCGTGAGCACCGAAGAAATTTCGCTAATAAGCACGAAAGAAGACCTCCGAATATTCTACCTCACTACAGCCACAAGCTACAACCGTTGAACGTCCTCTTATAATTCAGGACGATGTACAATAAAGCACTGACTAACTGGATAGTAACTTACCCTGACAAGAAGGTAATTATCTAGGGATTTCTCACCTAGTAACACTTAGGTAAGGATTGAGCATCTCGCAAGGATCATTGATGTCAGCAAAAACGGGGCAGCAGATGCCTAATACGATTCGTCCATACCCCACGCTCGTATGGGGCCAAACGGCCCGACATGGTCGCGAGTATATCTAAATTCCAACGAAAATAGAATAATTAATAGTTGTTGAAAAATAGACGTAGCCGCGTTTTGGTTATCATTAACTTATGCGCTTAAGATGTTGTTAACACTCCTCTGGGGCTCGCTACTCGATAGCCAGACTAAAGCTTGCCTTGTCAAGCTGAAGTATTCACAGGTGGCTTGATGGGACGCCCTTAAAAAAGGAAAAACCGAGCGAGAAGCTGGCCGAATAAAATTACGCTTAAAAAGCGGACCTTAGATGGCTGTTGTAAGAATGAACAATATTTCTGCTTATTTTTACGTTTTATGTACTACATAGTACGTTTAATAAGCATCCGGCTTGGCAAAATATTTTTACTACTATCTCTACCCTCTCCCAATATTAGTAAATAAACACGTCAGTTAACTAAGATTTATACCTTCGGTGGTACTTTGTATATTTAGCTGTCAACAAATTTTTTAAATTAGTAAGTATTATAAAGAAGTGTAATAGCAGATTCATTTTTAGGTTTGTGTAATTTGTGATTAAAATATGTACTGATAATAATCTATTTAGACACATTTAGTGGGGTGAGTTGTTTCAAATCTCCACGCAAAATTAAGACACTTTCATTCATGTGTATGTTTCCAAATTAGTCCAGTCACATAATAGCCAAACAACAAATTTTATACCAAGTTTGGATCAGCGTGTTTCGTGCACTACATCGTTTGGATCTTCAAATGAAAAATGACTCAATTCAGCCTACAGTATACATCTATATAGAGGAAACGGCTGACTGAATAAATATCAAATATATATACAGAGAGAGGGAGATAAGTTAAAGGCAAACGAAGTATTACCTCTCCTTTAGGCCGTCTCACTAGAAAGTAGAAGAACATTATAGAAATATCCATGTATTTCTTTACCCGATATATCGTGTTTCATATGTGCGTATTCTTAAATGTTCCAGTAAAATAATTCCCACCCATTCGCTAACAGACAGTTATCGGTGTGTGGCTTATCCGTTGTTCGGTATCTTGTGCTTAAATGACTAATCAAAGGCTATCGGGATGTGTTGGTTACATCAATATATAAGTATACAGTACATTTAGGAAGCTTCAAAAGTTTTAAAAATACGTATTTTATTTAAAAATTATATTTCATTTTTATTATATTAAATCTGTGCAGAAGGGCTTAACAGTTCACATGTCTCTTAAAGGCACCAAACGAAAGTTACATGAACGACATTGATTAGAATGGGGACAATAAAAACACAGCTTTATCTTTATTCCTAATTTATATTGTTCAATATTTTATCTTCCATTTATTATTTTTTAGTGGTTTTCCAATATTTTTCCTTTTATCGACGCACTTTCTAAAATCGGTCTTCCATTGAGGCATACTTGTCCTAAAGCTCGAATTTGATCCGGGAAAAAACATTGACAACGGACTTCTAGAGCACTGTAAGAGCTGTGTGTGCATAAGACTTGGTCAACAAGAAGCGCTATTAATATCAAGAAAATAAACTAGAAAACAAAAGGTATATAGAGACCTAATATTTCCACAATATGCTCGGCCTTTGACGCTACTCAGCTTTTCGATCAGTACCTGCATCTGAATTCGTTTCTTAAGCATGCGCATCGCAAAACAAATTTGAATAGATCTGACTGAGCTAGAATATTCGTTAGGCAAACGAGGGATAGTGTTATGGCATTCCTTGGTTTATACCGAGTCTTATTGTAGCTTCTTCCATCGCATGAAACTTTTCTCGGCCGGTGATTTGCTTGCTCATGCATACGCTCAAATGTTTCTTTTTCTAGCTCAGGATCTATGATGAGACTTGCATCGTAGGTCGTTTCATCTATTCCTCTTATACCCTGTTGGTTCCTGTCATCTGCTAACAATTGTTCCCATCATTTCCTGTCGTCTACGTTAGGTACTTCCGGCATGGGTGTGGCGCTATCGTTTAATGTAGGACGAGCGAGCTTGGTTGAAATTGGATTAGATGTTCCTAGTCAGCAGTGTGTTGTTGGCAGGTGATTGATGAGTAACCAACATTTAAGAAAAAAATCCTCGAATCAGCGTAGTGGTGCTACTATGTAGCCATTCATAGAGAAACTGCTCAACCTGCGTTGCTCCGCTTTTGAAACAACACTCAGGCTTAAATGCTATACTAAGAAAGCTAATTAACATGGCTTATAACGATAGGAGGATTAGATATACCCCTCACGCTAATAAACGAGCATCCTTCACTCAATACCGTGCTTTGTCGTGTAGAACGCTATTGATTCCTATTGAACCAAATTGATTCCTATAGAACTAACTATTTACAGACAATTGTTGGCACACATTTAGGTAAATATAGGCTGTCTTAGAATAGATGCCCAGTATTATCGTTTAGACAAACTAAAACTTGTCTAGACTGTAATGCATGTAACACTATCTGTTTGGCCAAATAGAAATGTACCAAAGCGATATTACAGACAGATTTTTTTTCTACAACTTCCTTCCACCGAGCTTCTATGTGATGCGACATAACTGTGCTTGAAAAACCATCAGTTTTAAAGTGAAGTTATTGTGAAAGTGAAGGGTAACCTTAGTTATCCTATCTGATAATTCCTACAAGACTTCTTTCGGTAGACATGAACTCCTCAGTCTTTCAATTTGTTATTTTTCAATATAAAATCTTTGCCTTCTACCAACACTCACATTCAAACCGGTAGTAATCGTGGTACTGTTTAAGGTTGCTATAGCAACGCACCCAAAAGCTATCTATCCTACCCACCCAGGCCACGATGCCTTCTGTTTTTGATAATTTGCGTGAGCTATCTTGTATATGGCGTGTCCAGTCTCATCTGCCTTTCTTTGATGATTGGTAGTCATTTAGTACAGTCATATGACGCATACTGATTCGAATGCATCATTACATTGGTGTAGTGTGCGTGAGAACCATCGATTGAATCGGTAATATATGACATCCCTGATAGCGGATCTTGTTTAACGCAGATATGTCCATTTGGTACAGGCCAAAGTTATTCGAATATTTTTATGATTATTTGTACTTTAGATCCTTGGCATCTTGAATTTTTAATACACTAAATCGCCAGGTGGGCCTCAATAAGCTCTGTAGTCTTTAGGTTTAAATAAAAAGCACGAACTATTGTATAATGTTATATGTTACTATACTATACTATAGGTCATATTAATGTATAACATAATAGTGTAAGACTAGTTTTGGAATACAGACGATTTTTTTTACAAATCAAAAAAATTCATATTTGCTAATGCATATTTTTAAGGAATCGTTATTTGTCTTTTTGGGATTCTTGACACTGTTTTGCAGCGCTCGGGTCATATTTGTCGCATTGGCGGGTCACCTCTAGAAAAGCATGAAAATTTGAAAAAAAATTTAATGAATTTTAAATTTAACTTCTAAGGTGCAAGGTGGCTAAGTGAGAACAAAAAACAGATCTGTACCGTAGCAGATTGAGCACGCGTCCTTTATTGGAGCAATCATTCTTAACCATTACGACAAATCAGGTAATAGTAGAACACAACGTTTTGATTGTAAATTATGGACATTGGTCCGCTGATATAAAAACGACAGAGCAAATATGATATTATCTTCATTTTTGCGAGTTAACCCTATTGTGTCAAATCCGTGAGCTATTAGATAGATTGCTCTCAGAACATTCAAACGGTCCTAATATGTGAATCTTGCTACTGCGAGCAACTAAGAACAAAGCTGCTTGTCAGTATGGTATTCTCTGGCGTGGCAGGAAAAAGTCTCACGGCATTGACCGCCATAGTTGCGATGAGCAGAGACGATATGTGAATCTTCGTTGAACAAACGTTTACGTACCAAAAGGGTTTATTACATCGAAGAAGTTCGAGGTAAACTTGTTGATGCTGCGCCGACAATAAAAAACTCGTGGAATCATATTGGGTGCTTTGACATCGGCTCAATTCGCCTGTAAATAGATAATTCAGTGCCGTCGAGTGCAGAGAGAGGCACGTGCTTGCCAAATCATTGACTACGGCTCAGTGGATGGCAGGCTAATAGTGTCATCATGTCCGTGGTGAATTTTATAGGCCGCTAGCGCTCTCTCGGTATTGGCGCGACGTTGATACTTAAGGAATCATACTTGGTCATGAGGAACCTTCTAATTAGATTTGCAACCCAGCGCGATGCTGTTGAGCTGTTGAACACAACGTTCTTGTTATCCTAAACGAGAACACTCCATGCCTGTGACCTAAATCAGAAACCAATCGTTGAATATCTCGTCACCGAAAATACTCCTAGGCTTCGCCTTCATAGGCTTTTAATCCAGCTATCCTTTCAAAAGTGATACATTTATTCTAGTTGAACGAGTGCGTAATTTACGAAGTAATTTACGAAATATCAGCATCGTTACATTTTGAGCACAATTCCACTTTTGCATCTAAAACTGGGAAAAATTCCGTATAAAATGATCTTGATTCAGTTATTACGCAGCGTGGCCAATAAGCCATAATAAATAATGTATGCTCTATGGAATCGCTGTTTGTCCGCTTACGGGCTAAAAGGTAACATCAAGCCACAAGTGTTAATTTGAAAAAATAGCTATTATAGGTTCTCACTGCAGTGTTTATATCCTAGAATCCAGAAGTCGAGTTTATTAACGAATACTATTAATAATCACTCAAGCGCTAAGTACAAGAGACGAAAATTGCAAACTAGTTATTTTAAACCGTACGTTTTTGAATACGGCAATTGATCCATCGCCACCAGATGGAACCGTTAAGAAAAACAGATCTAACAGGTGGGCGAAGCAAACGTAAAGCAAATTCGCGAAGCAGTCTAAGTGTTCATGGTTCAGTGGGGCGTGTTACACCCAGAAAGGCACACATATCCTCGCGGGGAGTAGTCTTAAGAAGCTCAAAGTGAAAGAGCTGCCGTAAATTTTCCGTCACAAGCAAGCGGCTGTACCAGTACTATACTACCATAATATAATACAATAAAGTATATAATAGAAATGCTGTGTTATAGCGACGACCCATTAGTAGCGTTTTGTTGCAATCCCCAATTTTGTTGACCGGCCCTTGACTTGTAATTTTCGACTCTGAAGTCCCCTTGGAGCCTACAATAGCCGTGCGGCCCTCATATACATCTCTCCAAGTTTTGACAGTATGTTTCTCTTATAACAGACAACTTTTATTCTTTCGCGATGCCATTAATGATTTAATGTCTCAGGCTCTGGCCGTAGTTGTTTCTTATTTTTTTGTGAAGACGGTCTTTGCAAAAATCTCTTTCCCGGGTGTCCAAACTTAGACACGTCTTCTACGCAGAACTATTTGTGCCCGTTATATTTGATATTTGTGCCCGTTGGCCATATTAATCAAATAAAAACATATTTCTGGTTAGCATGCAGACCGTAACATGTACTCCACGAAATCCTATGTGTACAATGCTTAGCTTAGTGTTTCGGAAATAGTCAGCTGCTGTAATAGCTAGCGTCAACAATGACAAAATCGTTACGCATGGCCTAACCCTTAGAGCAGCAGTGGCCAGCGTTATCCGCTTCAAGACAAACCACTGCTGGTAGTTGTAAAAATCTACGTTACTGTTGGACGCGGGTAGGCTATCACGCTGATGTACGGTGTTTTTGTATTTTGCCGGAGGATACCGATGTGGGTGAAACATAAGAAAACCAGCGACCGCTTGGATAATCGAATGCGTAAATTCTGACGATTGCTTTTTTCACTTGACGTTGTAAATACGAACGCAAACTAACGTTTGCGGCAATATTTAGTAACGGCGATCCCAAGGGTTGTCGGTGAAGAAAGTAGAAATGATCGTTAATACTCAGTTGCAACGAACAGTATTGTGTGATCAGATAAAAAGAGCGATCAGCGAATGTCAGTTTTCGAGAATGGTAGGCTGACTTAGAAAGAAATGATAAAATGACAAGCTTTACAACAAGCTGCGTTGATGGTACAATTATGAAAACTGTAGTTTAGTTTCTAACAGAAACTCAACTATAGCTTTGATGCTCAATGTGGGATCTTTACGGTTATAGGTTCTTGGCCAGGTACTGCCTGACACGCCCGCATCGACTGTCAACGTTAAATGTATAAGCCCATAGTGTGAGTATCGCTATGATGGCAGTGTGTTTTGGATAGACGTTGGTAATACCATAACGACGATGAAATGACATTAAGAAGATAAGAGGAACTGCCGTATTGTATGATATAGTCCGATTATCACTGGCAGCGCCAACTTAATGAGTGCTCTGTTCCAGCCACGTAGTTGCTTCGCGACTGATTGACCGTTCTCGGCCGACGCAGAATAACCAAGTTCCTTCAGTGGGAGCTTGTAGAACTTAACAAATTTTTTAATGTCTCAAAACCGCTGGCCAATAATTTCTAAGAATCGATAGTTTGTGAATATCCCGTAAGACAGCGGTGGCCGACGTTGTCCATTCTGGGACAGACCGTAGCCGATAATGCAAAGTTACCAAATCTGCAGCATCAAGAGCCATCATATTTCGGTACAGCGTTAAGAACTACAGCTTTTAAACAGTCTATGATGGATGCAGCGTCGTTGGCTGTTTCTGCATGCGCTTTTTCCCCAGCCTTTTCCTTCCAGCATATCTTCTGTTGAACTCTCTCTTTCGCTGTAATTGATGTTCACTGTGCCATTCACCCGGTGCAAATAGCGTCTTGACAGAGGGGGTTTAGTACTCTCCCTTACTTCATACATCTTGCTGAACCTTCTGAAAACATATTGCGTCGCAGTTAAATCCACCAGTTGGACTTCCTTCATGGGAAGGTCGCAAGAGCACTCCATACGTTTCTATCAGGAGCAGAGGAGGGCGCCTTTTCCCCAAATAACATAAATACTTTCTCTCCACCAACTGAGACCAGAATGATGGGCTATCTACCTTAGAGAAGTATGCCATGTTATGCACATAATAGACAGGTGCCGGAGAAAACTGGGGATTTACTTTATACAAGCCGGCTATTTTGGTTAAAAATAAATCAGACGACTACTATCTTATTCCCAATGGTTGTACACTACGGGCACTAGCTATTGAAACGTACAAGTTATACACAAGTCAGTTCTTTTCAGCCCCGTCAAATGGGCTGTACGGCGAAAATTGCCTCGAAACATATAAGTTAAAACGCACTTCATTTATCAAGAAAACAATTATTATTATTGTGTCACTTAAGAGGGATTTTTGAAGTTGTTTCAAGTTAAATACATATAAGATACTTCCATTGAAGACGGCCAACCGCGCGCAAACTTTCTAGCTTTCCCTATACGGACTTCTGGTTTTCGCCCCGCGCCTAATTTACTGTTGAGCAAAATAATTTAATCCGTTGATAATTTGCACAATATTAACTAAAATACACTGTCCGTTAACCCGTTACAGTACTCTTACAGTGCCTAATCCATTATTCTTCAGCAACTATTTTATATAAGTCTGTTGTAATGAAAATGATTATTAGATTATTTAGATTGACGTATGACTTATTCGTTAACAATCTCCGATCCCGTATGATGGAAGAACTTCTAAACAATTGTTTTTGCTACTAGGGAGGTTATATACAGCAAAGGCTTATTTATTTTTCTCTGATAATAGAATCTACTTTCATTTCTGTGGCAATAGTATAACACAATTAAAAAATTCAACAGAATAGAAGCTATGAGTATTCAGTTGATCTCCAGTTGACCTTCAAGCTCGTTGCAGTACTTGTCCTGCTCAGGCTCGAGCTGCACAATCGAAATTCCGTTGGTACTTCCGCCAGCGCTCGTACTTTACTCGAGTTCCGTTTGTAGATAAGCGGACGCGTTCGTTACCGCGTCCACAAAGCCGTCGCTCTTTTAGAGCTAACAGAGAGTCTAGTACGTACTTAATTTCATTATAAGCAGTAGCCTCGACGGAAAAGATCGTTTGTGAATAATTTTATTGTTAAAACATCTATACTAAATCCCATGCTGGGTTCAAACAACCTTTTGGACCGTATGCGGTTGTGTTTCCACATGTCATTTTCTGAACAACTTCAAAACGATCTAAGAAAAGTGTAATCTTAACAATTTTTTTAATGCATTAGCACTTTTCTCGAAAGCGCATTCTGGATTTTTTCTGCAAGCGTCCTATTTCCGCTTGGCTCTCGATTTCACACTAGCATTCACGAATCACGTACAAATTAAGGCCTCTTTTCAAAAAAGCTCGCAGAAATTAGCTAGAATCTTGTGTCGTGTGGAGCATTAATGTTTGCCGTATATTCTGAATATTTAGAGAGAGCTAGATGTAGAGAATGGATCTGATTTGCCCTTTTGCCTAGCCTAACACATAGTGTTAGACCGATACGATCGGTTTCCAAATCTCCTAAAATCCAAAAATGTGGTTCTACTTACGCCAGTTTCTGAGCAGATTCGTGTCGCTCGCCTACTGGAATGCTTGAACCAAATCCCGCCAGATCGTTTTATTCTTCTATTGGACTCATGTGGAAACAAACCTGGCAGTGGTCAATCAGTATTTAACTTATACAATAATAAAATTACTTCGCACCCAACGACAAGCGGTAAGAGCGTTAAGACAGGTCAAGCAAATGTTCACCAGCAACAAATGACTTATTCTTTGCCCTCGCACCCGATACCGCACCTGACGTATTCTTTAGTGCTGTGACCTGGCCTATATTATGACAAAAAGCAATTCGAGAACTGAGTTTTTTAGCTTCAAGAAAATTCAAGCAGGTGACCGAGAAACCTCATCGGTTTTATTTGTGAGATTGCTAGGAACGCTTGACCTTACACAAGGTCTGTATGTATACAATGTATATATGCATAAGCTTGGCATAAATTTCATTTGTTTGAGCGCATTCAATATATCCACAAGGATATACAAGCATGCGGCAACAAACTAACAAATGTCCCAATAGCCGCAAAAAACAAACGGTGGCGTGAGTAATGGTCAACCAACTTACTTATAGGTTGAATACTGGTAAGGGTAAGCCACCACAACGTAGAAGCGGATTCCTTGCGATAGGCCATTTTAACAAAAAGAAGTGGCATCGTATGTTCTGCCAAGACATATAACATTGCACGTGGCAGTGTACGGCAACGATAAGTGGGAATGTCCATATAAGCAGTATAAAGAGCCTCGTTCCATATGCATTAAGTGTAGAGACCGAGGCGATCACAACCCTGTGCATGGGCCGAACTGAGTAACTAGTTGATAGTTAAACGGCTATTTCGCAAAAATTAGTTGCCATTCCGGCTTAATTTCTCGTAGATATAACATCAACATGTGTTAAGTTTGATACAGGTAGGATGTTAACACTGGTTTCGGTTAAAGCTGCTGCCGAATATCTATCCTTCGCTGATTCAAGCATGCCGCCAAAACAAACGAGTGTTGTTTGACCGGGGTACAAATGTTGGTATGAATTTTGTGCAAAATCGTTTAACGACCACAAATCCTGAGTGAGAAAAAAGAAGTCCGATATATAAAAGAATGAGAGTTTCTTATCTCCAACCTATTTTGTAATAAATGCAACAATGTTCCACGCTGCATGCCGAGCAGTTAACAAGGCAGATTCGTAGGCTAAGCCAACCAGAACACGATTGTGTTGATTGTATAGCTTACTTGTTGCAACCTGATGAACCGAACGATTAATGAAACGTATGGGAAGTACATCAGTGGAAAGCGAAATCATTGTGGACGTCACCTTCTAATTGCACCATGTTAAAACTGTAAAAAGTGAAATGGAAACGCTCGGAAGCAACCCCATACATTCGACAATCATACCCCTGAAAAACGTAAAAAGAATGGACATGTCCTAACAGCAGGAAACCACCCAAGATCTATAAAGACAGTGTTAATGTGATCGAAGATCCTAAGACCCACCTTACGGAAGTTCTCCTCCCCAGGAAGGATCCGTCGCCGTACATGCAGCTATGAAAATAGACATAAAACGGCTAATAAAATACTTGTTAGAAGGGCAGAGCAGGAGAATGCGCCCCTGCTGTGGTGCGTCTCTCAATCGAGCTGTTGATATCAGTTGGTAGAGCTATAAGTGTGTTGTAGCTAAAAAGACCGTTTATAACATCATAAGACTAACTAAATATTTTAGGGGTAAAAATCAAGAAGACTTAAAGGGAGGCGCGCAGGAAGACCCGCCGCGACAAGATATGAAAGTTCAGGTTCACAACAGCGCTGAGCATTTGTGTTCCATAAAGAGCTCACCGAACGACCTACGTCGCTCCAAACTTAAATCGATTCAACTACATGTCGGCACCTATATGAACTTGCCGCAGCTCATGCAATCGTCCATGACAGAAAATTTCTTGAATAAGATTTTGATCGCATTGAAAATGCAAATCAAGCATAGGACTAGCAGCACCGAATCTTGCAGTCAGCTGCGAGCACACCCTCAGAGCAGAAATCGGGGTCTATGACGTGGGAAACCCTAAGCTACATTCAGTGGGGCTGTGCGGACCTCTGTACGTCGTGGCTGCTTGCACGCAAAGCCTAAGATTCAGCCGACATTTTGGTGCTCATGGAGACCTGGATAACCGACTGATTCGACTTACCGGAATTTTACCCTGCCCACTGCGCTACAAAAAAGAGGACACACCGCGGCCGCGCCAATCGTGAAGTTTTACGATCATAGACTTCCCCACGTTATCTAGAAATGGCATCATGGCTATATTTGGTTCCAGAATATAAATTGTGGCGACGTATGTGCAACCGAGTACCGAGAAGTGCACTCTGACCTTCTTCGTCAACGACTTACAAGTCGCACCGAACCCTTCTTCCAACTTCCTATTGTCTTACTCCCTCGGCGCAACGTGTGACGAACCGAAAGCGTGCGAACGCAATTGGCTGGGCCAAAAGTTCTCAGTCCTGGATATGACTTAGGCGCCCCTGAGACAGCGGGACCCAACAGGATTCGAAAGAATCAAGGTCGTCATGGAACTGACGTCGAGCTGAACGGCTTTATTCAACAAATGTCTTCATTTTGGACAGCTTCCTCTTCGTTAGCGAGATGCATCGCTTTTCTTTAGCTATAAGGCGAAAGCGGCCCAAGACAATCGACGTCGTGGCGTGGGATAGTGAAAAAAGCGTCTGGTAAAAACTTCTCCTAGATCTGCCAGAGGGGAATAAACTGTGTTTCTGGAGAACGGGATACCCAAATTTATCCAGATTTAAAAAAAAAGCATTTAAGCGACACGACATGCAAAATCCTACTTACCGGTGTCAAACAAATCTTAAATAGCCTTCGGCAATATACCTGCGAAGTGATTGTAGGCTCTAAAGGTGCCTTCGACTCCGCTGCAAGAGATTTCGCGTTAAACATCGTCATCAACGCCGCAGTTCCTATGAGTATGCTTAACCTAATAGCAGCAATAATCCCATAGAAGGGTTACAATAGATGATAGGCCCATGAAGCTGCCAGCGTTCTTCCAGACGATAGATATTTTCTAGGCTGATAAATTGAGCCCTCTCCTTTTATCAACCTAGCTTAAAAATCTTTCGTACAAGTCATGTGCGTCCAGGAATATGATAAAGGTTTTTTATGTAGACGATTTAGTTTTTTACAGGAAGGGGCGCTTTCATGTGCAGCAGGCCCTAGCCGGACCACATTCCGGTGCCTCAGAATTGGGACCGACCATCAATTTAAAAAAGAAAAACCGAGGCAATGAAATTTAGGAGAAGTAGCAGAGTTGCAGTTCATGACATGCTTCATCTCTTAGGCCGATTGCCGAGATATGTTAACCGATTCAGGTTGTTAAGCTAGCATAACGGCCGAGGCACGTTCGCATCTTGTCACAGAACGATACAGAAAAGCCTTGATAGTTTCGTCTCAATACCTACCGACTGTCCCTCTTAATTGCTTTACGATTTTCCGACCCTCCATCAGTCGCTGTTTACGGCCTTTCGATCATGTGCAGGGTAATAGTAACGTTGCCGATCTGGCTAGTCATGGCGTTGCGGCTACTGACCTGGAAGTCAACTTGAAATGGTGGCGTGGATTGTTATATATATATATCATTGCCAATAAAGGTTAACTTATTTCGCAGCCGCGCATGAGAGAATTACAGCTCATTCGTTGTGGCCGCTGAACTCCATCAAACCATTGCGCCCTCTGTCAACTTCTGCTACCCATTGGCCTAAATCGCCTGACCTTACGCAAGTGCCATTCAGTCAAGGTACCATGGTTTTGAAGTGTGTTGATAAGTGTCGTCGCGTCGTATCAGTGAAAGTATGACTAGTGTCGTACGACCCAAATTCTTTCGGTTATGTCAACGAAAGCGTAGTATCTGTCAAAGTTCGTTGCCGGAAAGGTAAATAACCGCTGTTTAACCACATCAAGACCTACATCGCTTAACCCATTTCGAGGTCGCTCATAACGGCATTCATATTCGGGTTACGCAGAACTTTCAATACAGTTATGTTATTATATTATAAGGTATTATGTTAAAAAACAGGTTACGCGCTCTTTTAGAAAAAACATATGCTTTTCACTTTTTCTGTACTTTTACTATACCGTTCTGAAACGTGCTCCCTAATCCATCCGCAATCTGTAACGATACTATGTTTCAATTTCAACTAAAAAGACATCAAAGACGGATGTTCCGGTTGGAGAAAAGTGGGGTTTCAACATATTCTGTACTATGCATCTCATTGAAACTAAAACGCTGCCAAAACAGCTCAAAATATTCGCCTCGTGTAAAACAAGGACGCAATTGCTGAAACGATTCCTCAAGAATGGTTCGTCAAGTTTAAAAACGATAACTCTATGTTTCGAGTTTTACGTTCGGAGTCGCCGTAGGGCATTCTATTAGAGGGCCGTCTCCCAGCACGATATGAAAACTGTCTATACCTAGGTCTGAATCTAGACCACAACGTGCTCCTAAGTTCTGCAAGCAAATACGTTACATACTATGCTATCATGGCCGACTGATAACGACCATCGCAAGAAATATGGCTGAAAAACAGCACGGAAATTGGTCGAAAACGGTCGAAAAGACTAGCTGCAGCCATACGACCATCCTTTACCAATTCAAGTCTATTGACCTTATACAAAAACCTGGAATACCTCACAGATTCTTAAACAAATCCAACAAGGATTTACGGCTTAGCGTTGAACCTCGATAGCTTCTCTGTTGTTAAACATCACGCAGCCATAATAACCGATTCTTGCATAGCATTGTCACCGGCGGTGAGAAACGTAGTTTATACGTCAATATAATCCTAAGATAAAGGCTTCAACAGAGAAGCCGAGACCTGGGGTCCAACTAGATCTTCACAAAAAAAATGCATTGGGAATTGCAAGGGCCTCATACGCTTCCTAGGGCTTCCAATAAACTAAATTGACAGAAATTTTTATTTGGCCTAGTCAGATTGAGTCAACCAAGTTCAAGAGTTCAAGAGAAAAGACCGACAAGTAGGGTTAGGGCATTCTGCTCCATGACATCAAAGCTACTCTTCTGCACTTCGAATGAGAGATTTTATTGCCTTTGACCTTACATTAACCGATTTTCATCTTTTCCCTATATTGGGCAGTCACCGTGGCCTTACCTTTGACACATATCAGGCGTTTAAAACGTGATTCGAAAGAAAACGTGCACAATAACGGAAGATACGCAGCGTAACTTATTCGACAACAATAAAAATGCGCTTTGGGCCCATTTAAAAAATCGCAGTGACTTCTTTTCCCCTCTAGCACTTCCGGGCTAATCTCGAATGGCCGTATTGTTGACTGTGCATCAGCACCGAACCAACACGGTCTTTACGAGTAGCATCACCCCCTTGCATTTTTGGCGGCGTTTCTGTACTGGGTAAGAGCGTTTAGTTATCAACGGTCGTACAACGGGAACGGGCTACTGTTATAGTACCGTTCGCAACCGCAAATTTAGGTTTCTCTGAACCGTTCCACACTGCACGGAAGGTTAATAAAATAACATATTACTCTGTGCGCTCGAAAACGACGCTACAAGATAATTTCGGATTGTGTTGTTTTTTCGCCATATATCGGGATTGCAACCCAATCATCTCCGATAACGTTCGATTATACGTCAAAACCACTGGTTATCTAAGTAGACGCTTTGCAGCTGCCCACGACCCTGCCGTTCGAAGCTTGCTAGCCCAACAAAAGGTCAAATGGGGTTTCAACTGCCCACGTGTCCCTTAACATGCGCATTTCGTTAAACGCTTCGTTGGTACTGCCAAGACATCGTTGGTTAAGACGCTAGAACGGAACCTTTGACGATCATTTGTGAACAAATGGTTATGGTCAACGACAGACCGCTTATCTACGTAAATGGCGGTCCAAAAAAACCTTAGCCAACTGCGCTTTTTACGCCGCTCGTTTCGGGGTTGGGCTAATTCTCAACGCACATAGTGGCAGGGATGGGATAATTTAGAAATAAAGGGTACGTTTTGTGAATGGTTACAAGTCAAAGCGGTCACCCGTTATAAGGCGCACACTACTAGATATCTTTAGTGCAGTTCACACAGATGGTACCATATTCGATTTTACATGAAATTGGTTCATAAGATGTACTTTATTATATTATGTCAATCGTACAGAATGTTTTATGTGTGTAACATTGTTGAAAATATCGCCGGTGATCCCGTGTACCTAAAACTAGGAAAACATTCTGGCGATTACTTCAACCAATTATTTAATTACTTTTATCAATGATTTTACACAAAAATTTAGGAGACTTAAGCTATCACATACACGATTACTGAAACATCTGCAGGCAGGCTTCAAGTGTTGCTCACTCTGGAGGGCTTAGGCTGTTCAACATTAACCATCAAGAGATTCTGGAGAGCTGCCGTCAGACTACCTTACTTGCCATGTGTCTTCTACTTATCATAACTTGCCATCCTGGGAAATACCTAGACAGCTTCTTTTTCGATCCTGGCACCGGCGATTGTATCGTCATTAAAAATTTTCATCCTAGTAGCTTCCTTGGTCGTCGGCAACAGAAATAATTCCTAGAGTACTACGCCAACCCAAGTTCAACACGGTAGCTCCAAAAGATTTTGACTCTGTTGAAACCTTCAAACACAGATTTTCAGAAGCCCAATAAAGGCTGCCGGCTCACTACAGCCCACGATGGGCGATATCTGAAATGAAAACCGGAAACCATGCACTGCTTTTATCAGAGCTAATTCTGTCATGACCTTCTACAAACCGCCAGTATTTCGTGAATGAAAAGACCGTTCCACGTATAGTGTCGCCTTATTGGTGAACGACGAAGACGACGAACCGATCGAAAGATTTCCCCTTTAAGCCTGTCGCACCCTGATTTCTGCCGCTTACACAATTGTTGCGCGCAACATTGGTTAGTTGATCACTCCGATATCTTCCGTTCCTACATCCGCCCTTTGCGCCTGTTTGCTTCCAACTGGTTCTACTGTCAGGGGTTCTCGAGGCTGTCCTTGTTCATCGTAGCGCTCTACCCGACAATAATTAGAACTTGTTTAATCTCCAGTGAGCACGCTCTTTGGCTTGTCGCATGCCTGTGCAAGCTTGTCCAAATCGGCTTTATTGCATGCTGAAGCTTGTTGTTTATTTCCTTCTGTTTTTATTTCTATCTCATAAAGATGTTATCTTCAACATTTCTCCTCCACCCACCGCCCACAAAAAAGCGTGAGATAGTAGTTTCTTGACTTTCGCCATGTAGCCCCGATAGCCATGCGATGCCTATTCAGTTTCTGCGTGTATGCTCAACTTCGAGAGCACTGTTTACTGTTTTAATGTAGATGCCTTAATTAGGATTTTTGATTTCAGCAACATCCCTCCTCTAGCTCAAGCTGACCCCAAGGGAAGCCCTTCTAGCTTCCCGCAAAATATCGCGATGTCTCGAACGACGTATAATTCGCCTGTTTGGCACGTATATTTGACACTTTTGTAGTTAACAAGGATGTCAAATCTGAAGGGTTGTCTCTTGGAGATTTTTTTGGTCTCCAGAGCTAGACCAGTAGCTGTTTTCGCCTTCCAAGTTGGAGATGCATTCAGGATAAGTAAAATGAACTGTCTTAAAGAATGAGACATGTTCAGATATCGAAAAGATCACCGGTTGAAATGCAGGGCTCCTTTGATTCGTTCAAAACCTAGGAAACGCCGGTTTAAATAGTAGGGAATATTAAGGTTAAATGTGCCAAAATTTAATTAAGGAGATTATTTGAAGCCAAAGTGTATATAGTGAGTGTACTAAAGCCTTTTTTATTAAAACAGCAGCGTACAAGTCGTTAATGTTTTCATGTTACGAAGCCGATAAAGCCAGGCGAAAAAAGCCTGCGTTCGAGGGCTGTTATTAATCTATAGTGGTTGTTTAACTTCATAGCATCAAGGACCTACTTCCGCTGCAATGTCAAGTCAGGCCGAATCCTGCTAGGCTTATTCTGAGGTTTACACAACAGACTTATGAAGCGGTATGTTAACTATTTCCCAACCCTGAGATTTGAACCAGCGATAGCTGAATGTTCATAGTAACCATAGCATCGGCCTTTTTTCCCGCTAACAAACCAGACCAGTCTAGCCCGCTTTGTCAAGATCTCAAGAAGTAAGCCAAAATCACAGAGAAATATGGCCCATTTAACCTGGCACAATCATAAGTCTCTGCAAAAGATTGTCACCGATGATGAGACGCGGTACGTCCGCGATAGAAACCAGAAAAAAGAAGAGTAACTTCGGAACACACATATATACTTGGTACAAAGTTAGACTGGACCGATAATTTGCGTTTGGTGAGACTGAAAGGGCCTTATGTACACGGAAATATTTGATATGAACAAGATTGTCAATAAGGATCTGTATATAGCCCCTTTACATCAAGTAAACGAAGCTATTCAATAGAAAAAAACCTAAGTCATACTTTTCATGACAATACTAGACCACAAATGGCACATATTGCGAAATCCCCCCTGCAAAAGCTTAAGGGTCCTTTTGCATACATTACATTCTCCAGACCTCGCTCCGCGCGAAGGAATGGTTTAATTGGTTAGCATATGAGGGAAGGTCGTCAAGTGTGATAGCGAATACATAACTTAATCTGTTATTATAACTCTAATGAGACGCTGTTTTTTGCTACGGTAAACACCCGAAGTTACTGCTGTTCCAACGTGATATATATATGATTTCTCTCGTGGCGCAAAGTTCGAGAAATAACTTAGCTAAACTTTTGTTTCACACAGACCACTCAATATAGAAATGAGACCACACCGAGCTCAGCCTATTTTCGTTTTTAATGAAATCAAATTTACTCAAGTACAGAAGAAACGCATAAAAATTCAATACTTGGCGGCTTTTAAACCTGTCACTAAGTCGCTCAGGCAACGGTTTGCTTGATGCAATAATAAAAATAACGGTTTCAAACCTGACTGAATGTTATCAAGTAAGTAAGACGTCCTGGTGGATTACTGTTGATTGCTTCTTAAAGATGATTACATACATTTGATATTAAATATAATCGAAGGTAGCATTTTAACCGTTATTTTACAATTGTTTTTAAAAATTTTAAACATTGAATTGTTTAATTTTACTTGCCACAGTAGCGTGATGGAAAGAGCCCCTGGGTTTATGCATTTAGTGCATGAAACACTGGTGTAATACTCAGCTTTTTAATACCCGTAGGATATTCAAAATGTGTCTTCACGTGCCATAGGTAATGGCACTCTCCGGTATTAGTGATGACCAGTTTCACTCCAGAACCGACGACAGGGGCAAGTAACTCTTGAATCAATTTAATTAGACCAAATTATATACTTAGTGGTTTAGACGTTGACTCCCCATTGTTAAGAATGTAATTGTCTATATTAAATATTTCTTGTTGGCTAGGGTTCTTTGGTCCAGGAAATTCAGGTGCAGGCCATATATATGACTCTTAAAAGGTTTATCGTAGAGGTGGTGTCAATTTTTTCACTAAATATAAAAAGAGCTCTGAGTAAAATTTTTGCTAAACTATGGTTTTGTGGTATCGTCAGAGTTGAAGCTGCCGTGTTCGCCGGAGGAAGCACCGTACTCTGCCGTCGACGTGCGCGGAGTAAAAAATCTTGTTTCTTTTCTTTGTCATTACTTATAACTTGATCTATTATTTTAAGTTTCCGAATGTGTTTTTAGTTCGTCTTATATCGATGGTCATGCCCAGTTTGCCTTTCTATATACATCGCTGGTGACGTATTAACGATATTGACACAATACTGCTGCGGTAATAGTTGCCTGTGCTAAACCGGTCAGAAGTTAGCATCAGGCGGTAGATCTCTCGCAGGGTCTTCCTGAATTTAGCGCTGTTCTCGCTTAGAGCGCCGCAGAGAGTGTTAAGGGTAGTAGCTCCGCCCACGCCCCTCCTCCGTGTTCGATGATTGCCCTGGTCATAGGCTAGAGCAGCTCTTGTGAGACTCAGTTGCCAGCGGTAAGGAAAATACACAGGCACGGGTCGGAAAACACGGTAGTCAGGCGCTCTCGGCAAGTAACAACTGCTTTAGATTGAGGATGGGGAGTATGGTGGGGCATCGCAAGATCCTTGCCACAGACTTTGTAGAGGGGGGAGGGCTCTTTAAAGGGGCGGTCAGGGAAGCCAGCGAGCAGGGGAGGGAAGACGCTTGCTGAGCAGGGAGCAAGCTCCTGTCTGGGCTGCTCTTATCACCATAGAAAAGACCGGCAGCGAGCTAACTTTGGGGGACTCGGCAGCGAAAGCTAGGCTCGCAGCTCAACAGCACTGCCCGAGCACCGGCCGTTCTCAATGCCTTGTCGCGGTCTGATATCTCAATACGATCAGTGTCGCGGTAGATTGCAGCCACAGGCAAAAAGATCATTTCTATACAGTGCTTTGAAACAATACCTGGAAATGACTATCAAGGTGTGCTCTGGCTTCCGTTAGCTCCCTGGAAACCGCAAAAGTTCGAATGGAATCACTCTTTCGTAACTGCCACCATTGTTGTCTAACGCTCTCAAACCTCCGTCAAGGTTCAGACTATAACATTTTTTTAATGTGTGGTGAGTAAAACACAGATAAGGCGTCAAATCCCTGCTTCTGAGTGCACATACCTAAAAAGATAGTTAAGCTTACTGTTTCAACAATTGTTTTCCTCGAGACCATCCTGTGCTGCATATTCGATTAGGAATTAGGCCTTACGTAGCTCGTATTTTCGCCTATTCCCATCAGCTATTCGTGATCTAACTGAAGCAGAAGTTTTCACGTAGTTAGGAGATACTGCACTCGATTCAAGACACAAGTGGCGTTCTTGTGCTCATCTCGTTCATTCTGATGCACAAGTATAAACTGCTAGATAATTTTCATCCGAATTGAACGGTAATGGAAGACATTATACTAAATGTGTGCCATCCATAGTGTTTCTGTTACATTAAATTAAAACCATACAGTTCAATAAGAGTAATAACGGATCAACGATAGGAATAATTCTATGCCTGATATGGTCACAAACGAAATCAACGAAAGGAACAAACTGTGAGCAAGTGTGAATATGTCTGACGGTCAAACGTAATTTGACGGAGTTTATTAGCGCTAATTTGCTAAAATTCAGTGGCGTCTCTCTTTCACACTCTCTGTGATAGTGGATTTGTTGGCCTCACGTAGTAGCGACTTGGTGCCAAATGTACGAGCGTACCTACAGATAAATTTACTTAATTCAATGAGATATCTGGACGTATATACAGTATAGGTGCGAATGGACATGGCATTGGTTTCAGCCTTAATAGTGCATCATTAAAACACATGAGCGTTAAACACAGTTAATTGCATTTGCAATGATCAACACCAAACATTTGGCTCTTAAAATCAGGTAAGATAAAATGGAAACAAAGACCTATAACGCGATTACCATTGACTAGGTATTGGAAGAACGCAAGACATGGCTTCAAGGCTGGGTGAATTTGTTGTCGAATTGCTATACATTCATTATTACAGGGTAACAAAATAATTTTATGAAGCTTTACGTTCTCTAAGAAAAATATTAATAAACTAGGTGAGGTACAAAAAAGCCCATGCGACCTCTGTATTGCTTTTGGTATCATCAAGCAACAGCTGTTACATTAGACAACTGCGTAGAATCAACATGTGCCAATATTTTGCCACAAATATTGCCTTTAGGGTTTTTACGAGTGTCACCCGGTTTCCCTTGTTGCTCTTGCTTAAACTAAAGAATAGTTCCCATTTCAAGTCTGGAGCTACAGTAGCGTTGCATGAGACCTCCTTGTTTATAACGTGCGGCACGAAGACGATTTTATATCATAGAAGAATTTTATGTTGCCCAAAAATAGAACCGTCGTCCTGTGTGTTGTTATGAAGACAAGATGTCAGAGAACATGGACATCTGAAAATCAAATATTCTGGGATGATATAACACATTGAACGTTTTCTTTTAGTTGTTTAACTAAACATAGCCGAGCTGATCTTTTTATCTTAACAACGAGACAAGCGAGACAAATATGCATGAGCTGAGTCCAGACTATCTTATCCATATCCAATTCGAGCATAAATATGACACGTCAGCTAGCGTGTTCTTCAGCTAATGGACTTTGTCACAATGGCCTCCAGCACTAGCTGATACGATTTCAAAAAGCGCATTGCTCTAGAGCGTTGTACCTTGACAATTTTCTGATTGCAACGCCCCTCTCTGTATGTCTGCTTAGAAACTTATCGGATTATTATATATACGAAGTGTAGAATGGTCTTTAGTTAATCAATTTGGTTTGTACTTGATGCATTTGTGCCATTGTATACCATTTTGGTCCTGGGTGACGCTATGCAGCGCTGGTATCTGAGCGCATTCCTCGTTGTTTCCTTCAGGTTGGCCTTTGATCTGATGTCACCGACGATAGCTTCTATAATAAAGCAAGAGCTGCTTTTCTTACTGCGAAGAGCATTTCTTGCTGTAAGCATTATTCAGAGAGGTTTCCTGGTTTTAAAAATTTACTGATATCAAACCTGCTGCATAAAAATTCTCATTGCCCAAGTAGGATAAAACGTGCAAAAAACACTTGAATTGTTCAAGCCATATTTGATACTTTTAGTATCTTACTCAGTGTGACTGAATGCACCTGCCTTGTGTCTCCGTCCTCCTCGCATATAGGCTCGACAAATCTTTATCATGCGGTTGGATCCACACCCTGTCTTGTAATTAGTATGGCCCTAAACAGGACACCGCATTAATGACAAATACCAAGAAACATGTCTCATTTTCAGAAGAAACAAAAGACGTGAACATTTTGCTTGCCAGAAAGAAATAGTGTAATATATGCAAAAACGTTTGTAGAGCTTTAACCAATTGATAACCTCAAGACTGACAACAAGTTGGCCACTGAAAGAGTCGGATTACCAGTATGGCTTCGACAAAGTCTCTCTAAGCGAAGCACGTACTGCAAAACAACAAAACTCGATAGAAGAATTACAGTGAATACCAGAAACCCATATGTAATTTACAAAGAGGTAAGATGCTGCGGGCCATACTAGGGGGGAGAAAAACTACACAAATCCACATATCGGAAGTCGCGGAAAAAGACGAGGCTTATTTTTAACTGTAAACGTCTCTAAAACATCAGTGCTAACTCACTATCAAATATACAGCTACTGTAATATACTGATTCGCCTAAAACAAACTCTACAACGACTAACCTCGCGATTTCTTTTTTTACCTTGAGCTGTAACCAGCATTGTTTATGGTAAAAACACGTTGCCTGTGGCACAATAGAAACCAGTAATGAAAGGCAACTTTAAACGGATATTGAAGGCTGGCTGCATCGCTGCTCCAGGAAACTCGCTGTGGAGTTAGCCCAAAATGTTTCATGTTAAAAAAAAAACAGTCTATTAAGCATATAAATAAATTATCAACCTAAAACTATTTTGGTATCGCTCTAAAATTTTTCTCAATTTGTGTTGTGGCGTCATTTTACGTGTTTTGAAACCCTGGGGCAAATTGTTACGCATGCAGTGAGACAGATACTGAGTTCTATGAGCGCCCATTGGGACACTGTTCGCTGTGCACTTTCCTAATGAATAAGACTATAGAGCCTATTCATTCTATTGTCCAAAATATCTCACGGTAAAGAACTTCAGGAATTGCTGAAGGAAGGTGCTCTAGTAAATGAAACTAACAAAGAGAACGTCTTTAATGCTATCGGAAAAATGCAGGAGGCATTTTCCATAAGTTAACAATCGGTATATTGCATTATACTCGCCTTAGAAAATCGGTTCCAAAACTTCTTCTCAGTCCACCCTAATTGCATGAAAGGAAGGATGTTCATAAGTTTTTCGATGAAGGAGGTGCTCTGTCTTAAATTTAAATAACGGCTGATGCAGAATGTCATAGGTCGTTAACCGGTTAAACAAAAAGAAAGCTACATTGACAAAAAAAAAGCATTTTCCGTTAAGAAGGTCGCAAAATGATTGTACAGTACTACCACGTTCATCTCCACGTAGTTTCAAGGATACTTTTTTTACATCTTTTAGTTGAGCTGGTAAGTCTCGCTCGCATGGCCTATTTGCCAGGCGTAACTACAAAGAACACTGCCTGTTTAGATGCAGGACTTATAAATGCAGATTATGTTAGCCTAATTATCATTTTTGAAAGTTAGAACATCTTTTAACTATTTTTGTTTACGGAGGCGGACACGCAACTGCGAGCGTATCTATGAGCTGCCGATAAAATATCAGAGAAACATATATTATAATGATAATTACTTTAATGATTAAAGAGCTAACTCACTTCTTGCTTCCACTCAGAGTTCTAAATATTTTTTGTACATGCTTGCTAAAGTTGAGACTTTCAACGAATACATTTTCGATCTATATACTCTAAAAATATAAAATCAAATAGACGTCCGTTATATGTTGATCAATTTTGATTTATTTCCATTAATTTAGGTAATTTTCGACAATCTATTTTTAGCGAGTTTCTAATATTCCGTTTAGCCTTTAATTAGTTTTAATTTGTCATTTTATATTTTCGCTTTTTTGGCTAGGTTTACGTTTTTTAATTGCGGAGGTGTTGAAATTATTTGTTTCGGAAATGGCAAATCTAATCTAGCATACCAAAATTAAATTAATGCGCAAAAAGTAATAATAGTGGGCTTGTAGAATAAAAAGAAAGCATACCTACTTAAACAGTATACAACAAATCAGAAAACAGAGACAATGAAAACAGCATAAACGAGTTCCTCAGGTAAAAAGTTTGTAGAAATGAATGTTAAAATAATGAAAAGGTCCCCAAGTTATCTTCTTTAGATAATTCAATTCTTAGCTTATCTAACGAAATGCATACATTTACATCGGGTTTGAAAGCACGGATTCACTAGGTAAACTTGGCGATATATAACTGGTAACCACAATTTTTGTCCTAACCTACCATTTCGAATTATTTTTAAGGGAGATTAGCGACCAGAATCCACAAACAAAAAAGCTGATTACTTAATTATCTTTCTTTAGTGATGCAATTATTCTTCTTTGGCTGATAAGTAATTGCTAAAATTTTCTGAACTACAGCAATATTTAATTAAGGTGAAGTGGCAGAGTTGAAAAACTCGGAGCTTCACTTTCTTCCGGTGTAAAGCTACGATCCGGTGTAAAGATGAGTGTAAACAAGGCAAGACAAATTACAAAATTTATGTACGTTAAATATCCCAAATTTGAAAGTGTGCATTAAATCAATTACGACCATTAAACACAAATAAGGTCGGGTCGGGTCAAGAAGGCCCCGGGGTTCAATGAGAAACTGAATGTCAAATTATCTGAGTTTGTTCCAGAATAGTTATAGACTTCTGAACAGCTTCAGCCGCTAAACCTACTGAGTGCAGAATTTCCAAAAAAGACGCTGGAGAAAGCCCAGCACTCAGAGCCGTTAGTAAAGAAGGTTCTTCAAAACAAGTTACAAGCTATTCAAGGTAGAAATTGAAAAAACTATAGGAGCAGGTGCAATTGAATAAAATAATTCGTTAAGAGTGCTCCATTTTTAGTAGGATTATGCGCCTTGTTTTGTAATTTAAGCCCGTAACGTATATAGCGCTTTCTTAGAGACACTCATATGTATAGTCTGACACTTCCGAAGTATCACTCACGTATATATAAAATACATCTCTCAGTTGTTGTCCAGATTACGTATTGAATAGAATGCGACAACCCCTTCAAAGGTCTCAAAGAGGCCAGTTATGCCTTGTGCTCCTTCCTGGATACCCCCGTAGTAACATTTTTATTGTTCAGGTAAGGGCTGTTCCATGATATACAATACTTTCTATATATAAAGTAAGGGCTGAGAATCGAAAAAAAAAGGACCCGACATTAAAAGTGTTTTTTGTGTATGTCTAGCACTCAAGCCATTAGGTACTACTTCAGACTCAAGAAGCGTACCCAACACAATTAAGTCTGCTTTGCGAATCAGATAGGTGACCCACAGTAATACCAAATGATAAACAAAAGGAAAATATAATCATCCATGTTTACACGTTTTCATATAAGGAATACAAGCACAACGTTTGTGCCAAAAGAAAGATGAATCGAATATCCGCGCGCTTTATTATTATTGAGCCTGTAACATGGATCAACTGTATTGAGCATAATCAATTTCGGCTACTACGATATCATACCACCAATCAGTCCATAGCTCAATTTGCAGCGAATATAAAAGAAAAGGCTCCAAATTTCAAAACAGCTAAACTAGAAAATATCATATTAGAGGTCTTCCTACAAAGGTTATATGACTCACTAGCGTTTTGAAAAATAAAATTTTAAACAAAAAGGGCGAAATAGAAAGTGCTAAAAATTCGCGTATTTCTTATATCTTGGGAACCAATCTGCTACAGAAAAATAAGAACCATTATATAAAATTGGTTCTGATACTACTATGAAATAATTGGTTTTGATATTTAAAAATCATGCGCAATGCTGCTTTGACATAAAAACGGCAAATGAACACAAAATCTAGATAATACTGTGTAAATTCAAAAGCGCGAGAACTGCAGGCATTGGAGAAATTGATTTTTATTGCCACTTGCTTAACAACCGTTGAAAACTGTGAAAAAGCTCATATTAAAGTCTTTTTTACGCTCCATAAAACAGGCGCAACGTCTGATTAAGGGGGTAACTTTGTACAGATTTCGTGATATATGGTAATCTTCGCTGAAATGATTGATGCCGCAGTTAAGAAAACATGAACCATCGCAGCTTATTTTTTTGCAAGTGTACAAATTATTGTATAAAGCCTTAGCTCTGGGTCTGCGCCGCGTAGATCGCCAGAGGTTAATATTACATCTATTAGTTGAATAAAATTTACCTAAATTTATATTGACAATTGTAAAAGTCGAGCTCAGTTATTTCTTAGAGCAGTAGAATACATACGTGTTAACGGATTTGTTATTGAAATGCTCATTCCGGGGTTATAAGCAGGGTAGTAGAATAAATGTAGCAAGGCAACGCAGTCACATTTACCAAATAAGAAATTTTTTAAATCAAGGAAATAGCTTAATCTAACCTGTTGCCAGCGTACAACAGAACTTAAACGGTAAGATCTCAGGCTAGACATGACATTAATCGGAATACACTGACGTAACTGCAACAGAATTACTGAAATGCACCAATGATTCACTAAATGAGGAAAATGCAACGGGCTAGTGAAATTGGTGCTGAAAGATCACTAGAGAATTGCAACCTGCTATCTCTTATAGCTTGATAGAATTTCATCATGAAAAGAGCTGTGCGGAAGATAAAGACGACTGGACAATTGCTTTTGCTCGTAGACAACAAATTTGGTTGTTTCCTTATAGAGCGTGTTAAGTAGTTGTACGCAGAATCAGGCCAACAACTTTTCCTCATCTTCCACGCTGATATCATCAAAACTTCGTCTTTATCCACTTATTCAACACATACTGCTGTCGTTTCCTTATCTATAACGTTACGGTCGTTCATCAGCAAGCACTAAATCCGAATTGAAAGACCTGAGAATTTTCCTGTTTAAACGCTGTGGGTATTTTGCTTTTGTTTTCTAATCTGTCTGCGCTGCTTCTGCTGAGTCTGGTAGGTCAATGACTGCAAGTCGTGATTCTTAAAATGGCTACCCCTTTGCGGCACGCTTGATTCCCTCCTGGGTCTTTGCCTGCGAAACAGTAACTAAAATGATTTCCTGTTGGGCATTGTCAGCCCAACAAACAAGAGATACTATCACTGTAAAACACTCTGGTTCAAAACTGAGAAGGCACATGGAAGGTAAAATTACCTGCAAAGTTCGACATACTATACAAAACCAAGACGCCAACCGCTAAGACGTCTTATACGACCTGCAGACAATGCAATACATTCTGTCAGATTACGTCCTCTGAGTTAGCAAACAGTTTCACCCTCTTAAGGATATGTAGAATCCTTCTCCAATTATACAGGGGGCCCTTTGTAATCAAGTCCAATTACTAACGCCAGCACATAACGCACCACGTCACTTTTGGTATATCCTGTCTCCTAAACTCTCAACCTGCTATCGAACATCGACGGTACATTATGAAATGTCCATATTCCGTCCCATTATTGAAATGTTTGAGATAGCGTTGCGATGGGCAAATCCCTACACTTTACCTCGCCACAGCTAAGGATAACATTTCTATACATGAAGTTCGTATCATTATTGATTTTGACTGGCAATTACCAAGTGCGCACGGACGCATATATAAGGCGCTAACAGCTGGCAAAATAAAAATTCAATTATCTGGGGCTGCTGCGGTCCCTCCATTAGGCCCCGGCACGTCGTTCTTCGCTGCCACCTCTGTCTAATCCACGTGCGGCGAAACTTCACATCGTTTCAGAATTACATCAGTCTTATGACAGAATTCAGTACGTTCTTCTGTTCTTGTTTTGTGACGACGGTTGGCATCTCCAATTACGAACACTTATAACGCGAACGCGTACCGCACCATAACTTGGGCTAATGTACTTTACAATATGCACCAGAGAGGGCGTCTATACAATTAGTACGTTATCTACATGAAGGTCAAGATTGAATGGAAAAATGAACATTATATTCAACACAATCAACAGTTTCTCTGAACGACGACACATAGGCGTCTCACCGACGCAATCGACAATGCTGGCGACTTAGCCTTCGTGGAAAAGCGTCAACATTAAAAAGCGGCCCACGATACGTAGCGGAACTCAGGCACACTTGCATTGCCAATGGCATGAAAATCGACCAGATTTCATCGAGAGTATCCCGGCAATGCCATACCCTATCTAGCAACGAAACTATAGCAAAAGAACTTCCGCATGCCCACATTCTATTTCAGCTCGACAGACGAGTAAAACCACAAACGTACGACAAACATGTGCAGGCAAAACCTCAGGCTTAGAGCAAGCTCGGAATAGGTTTGTACTAAAACACATCATTCACGGCCCGTTCTACACAGTTAAATCTCCAT
Source organism: Varroa jacobsoni (assembly GCF_002532875.2). Classification (NCBI taxonomy): domain Eukaryota; kingdom Metazoa; phylum Arthropoda; class Arachnida; order Mesostigmata; family Varroidae; genus Varroa; species Varroa jacobsoni. Next base: position 240,849 of record NW_019213545.1, on the reverse strand, counting down.
GCTCGTAAACGGCAAGCGTTCGAAGAACGGATTACGGAAAAAACGAAACAAAAAAATAAAGACTTAATAAGTGTTCGTAGAAGTCTCTCAGGCCCTACGTGAAGCGTACACTCTGCGCTGACAACGCCTGCCCGACAGGTGTCGCTAGTCCAAGATAGGCAATTTCGTCGGTTAAGGGTAGGACCACGAAGGCACAGTATCTCATGGTGCTAGATTTGCGGGAATGCCCCAAAGCATATTGTATTCATGGCGCTTTGCAGAGGAAGTGCATTCTCCACAGCACTACTCCACGAAATAGTACCCAGGTTCTACAAGTGAATGAAACGGAGGCACAGTTCTCACGTTTTCTAATTCCTGACATACTATTAGGTAAACGTTCTTCGTCGTACTTACGCAGCTAACTGCGCTGGGGCGAGATCTATTACCTGCGTCTCCTGCTCTATCAGGTTTGTGGATCTACGTCCCTTGACACATTGAAAGCAACTTGGCGCAGGTCATGTTGCTACACTCAGAGAAGCCTGCATACAGGAAAGGCTTCACCTCGACGATAGACAATGAGATCAGATAATGGCAGGTGCTGACACCCTACAAATGCCACAGGCGTTTCGAAATTTATGTGGATCTTGATAACAGACAAATTAACCAACCGACCCGTTCGCCCGTGCACCAGTCACAGTTATGCAATGGCTGCAGATTTCCTGCAGAATGCAAGTGTACTGATGCGTAACATGAGGCTCCCAATTACCGACACTCAATAAGATAAAAAAAAAACTGACGTTAGGGCAAGCTAACAGAGAATGCCAAGTCTTTGCGCGGCTTCAACCTCTCTTCCCAGCAACAACGCTCAGAGGTCATCGTGTACGCCAACAGAAGGAACCCCAACATGACCTGAATAAGCCGCACGAAATCACACTCATACACGAAGAGCTCTTGAATGACCCTCAAAGATTATTACAACGATATCTGCGCCTGCTTAAATACCTTTGTCGAGGCGCCTCAAAACATGGGCAAAAATTTCATTCTTTATTTTTTGCATGTGCATTAACGGGAAAGTCATACTCGCGCTGGCGTCCTTAGACAGCGCTGCAGACTCAAAGCGTGATGGCCGCACTACGCACCTTTCCTTCAAGAGATTCATCCGCGGCTGACACCGACTGATTTCAGTTCATGTTAGACAGTGATGAGGACAGGTACCCCAAAAACTGCCAATGATACTATCAAGTAATATTATATTGCCTAAGTGTGCAAATGCATTGCAAACGTGTATGCGTGTGGATAATGCATCAGTGAAATTAACATACTTGTTTCATTCAAGACTTGAAAAGGATAGAAATTGAGAAAGAACGCCAAAAAAATAACATGCATATTAGCACTCGGTGATTGAATGATCTGTGATATTAATGATCTTTGCATCGATCTTTTTTCGGGAAGAGCCAAGATATACCACGCGTTCAATCAGGTTTCGGTTGACGCCGATTGCATTCGCTCCACGACGAACCTCTTTGACATCCTTCAAAGTTAGACCCTCGTGATACTCTACGATTCAAATCCAATATCCTCGTCAGAAATACTGACTGTGTAACGGCACTGAAATGATTGTGCACAATATGTACCTACATCTTATAGCCGTTAACATAACGACAAGCCGATTTAAAGGCGAAATTATGTCGCTCATATAAGTTTTTTTTCCAAAATGCTGACATGCTGATTAGTCACCGCCAATTTTAGATACAATGCTTTGCAATAACCATTCACAAGGCATATGGCTAAAACATAGATGAAGTTATCGTTTCATCTGAAGAATCTGTTTTTAACCACGACCATTCAACGTTTTTTTCAGCCGGATCCCAAAATATCGGTGTTTCTTAAAGGCAGTACTAGCAGAACTGTTCTGACACGCAACGTATTGCACTGAGCGGCTCTACACACATTCGACAGCTGTTGCTACGATAATTTTAACTATACCTAGCCATAAGATTTCCATAAAAAGAATGAATTACACCTAAGATAATTACCCTAGCGATCAGCAGGGCACGTCTCTTCTACTTGCTGTTCATTAGTAAATTATCGTTGTGAATTTCAGATTAATATGCTGCTGGTTTATCTTTTTCAATTAGACTTCATGAAGTAGACGGACCATTTTGGAGTATAAATAGAGTTTCTCCCTAGAAAATCCTCCCGGAATAGGGAGCCGATGATATGACTACATTGTCCAAATGCGAGCTGGAATCGGGGTTATAACACTGGTTCAATCGAAGAGTGAGAATAACTATAAAAAGGCGCGAAGCTGGGTTAAGCAATAGAAGGTGAAGGTTAAATCAAAGGCTTCGAGATCATAGCAATCGGTCCTTTGTAAAAGTATAAGTCTGATATAAAGCTATGGCTGTTATGCGGAATACGTGCAGCAGGATAACGCGATAAATGTTGCTAGTAGATTGACTGAATCAGGGAAACACTAACATAACACAATGGGTGCACTAGATTTTCAAATGAATTGTAACAAGATAAATGTGAAGGTATAGTTCTGCAGTAGAAGTGTAGTTTATTTAGGTGAACGTAGCGCAAATCAAGCCTTTTATGCCACCAGTCAAATAGCTTGTTTAGTTTTTGTACGGAATTTTCTGTAGATATCCACGGAAAAGTTGTCGTGTATACTACATTTTGGTGAGAATAGGAAAAAATGAAATTACCTCAGAAAAATGGCGATCAGGTATTTACACGGAGATGTACGTAGGGTGGTATTTTTTGTTAGCAACCGATAGACTACCTAGGTCTATCGGCTGATTAAATGCTGTGCATGATGCTACACTGGCACAAAGGGCGAAAAAACAGAAAATGGCATCTGTCACTCATATGTGGCAATGAAGCGAAGACCTGTTCCTACAGAATTTTGGACGCTTTTTTTTAGCGAATTCCCAGTAAGTACGAATCGGAAGATAGTAGGGCTAATGCGGCGAACGTTTTGATAACACACAATTTTCACGACAGTTAAATGGAATTTTTTTTTGCATGAAAATCTATGTGCAGTATTTCTTGCTACATGAGTTGAATCAAAATGCAGCGCGTTTTCATATTCGTAATGGTCAGTCGCCTGATCGAAAGACCTGGTGCCCTCTATAAGCAAGGTTTTCTTGACAGTAATCGATAGCTAGCAACGTGCTAGCTGAAAATGTAATACGTATATCCACAGCTAAAATTGATATTTTTTAATAAAAGCTGGGTCACATGAGTTTGCGTTTGAACAAAGAACAATTAGAAAGTTGAAACAGCAATTGTAGAGGCCTATTGTAAAAAATTAACCAAGATAATTTTAAGCCTTGATGAGGTCCTGGACACAGACCCAATACACTATATATATATATATATAATTATCTAATAGAACGTAAAAGTATTTGTCATAGAAAAATCAAAATTAAAAGCCTTGAGCTCTGGTGACGTTTCAAGAGCAATAGTAGGTCAATCGACTCTATTGCGATCAATAGAGTTTGGCCGACCTTTTAAAAAGGTCGGCCAAACGCCAGTTCAATTCATGTTCGTCACTCCGAGATCAGCTCACTTCGGAAAGAATTAATCAACTAACACTAAAAATTCACTAATGGCATTGTAAGAAGTCAACGACAAAGTTCGACGATAAGTTAAATAACCGCAAAAGGTAACAAGTCAGGCGCGCAAGGGTAATTGACACAGAATCTCTGTTAAATTAGCTGATAGTTTTCATTAGCTTAGCTGAACCAATCTGATTGGATAAATAATTAACGACAAAACACGTAGCGCGCACGTAGTCTACTTCCATTGACTACCGAAGGTATTAGCATGGATTGGACAGATTTTTTTTAAAACAGCAGTGCTGAACATGAAGTGTATTGGACAACTAATTATACTTACTAGAAAAGTGGGGGGTAAAAGGTATGTTTTCTTTTCTTAATGTTCCGTTCGCCAATGAAAATGAGGCCAACATAATTACCTGGTTTTTGAGCTGCGTCTCCCGAACACTCCCAGGTGTTGTTGGCTCCCAGGTTATGTCACCGTTGTTGACAACCGAACCGTCTATTTGCCCAAGCCGTATCAGGTGAAGTCTGTGCTGCCCTCGAGACTGCCACTTCAAAGCTATTATCGATCTTCTCTTCACTAGTAGCTTATTTTAGGTAAAGTATAATATGAGTCAAATACTCCTTTACCTTATAATATTCGTATGGATGGGATTAATTAATTTAAAAGTAACAAAGTATTAAAATGACTCCAGGTAAAAGGGATTGGTAAGGACTCACTGACCTTGACGCCGGTAAATAGTCGAAAATTAACTTCGATTTCGCAAACATTTCCTTTAAAAACTTATGAACTTTCTCTTTCTAAATGTGTTGCGTAAAGAGGCGCACTCAACCCGTGTAGCGTGGGTGGCCGATTTAAAACGATTATGGAACGATATACTTGCAATACCAAGAGCACTGCCCATCAAGATTATTGGGGCATTTATCCCAAGGGGAGCGCATATTACCTAAGATATGTTTCGCTTCACATTAGCAGTTTCGACGCCTGATTTGTTCCTCTGCCTGTTATTCCCTCACATATACGTACTGTGAGTGCGTTCACTCTGGAGTGGATTTAATGAACTTACGAGGTTGCTGCGACATCCTAATAACAAAGCGAAATCATTTTGCTTGTGTTATCAATGGCACGAAGAGAATGTGATTACTGTTTTACTGAAACAGGGTTATAGAGTAATTGGCTAAAACACCGTCACGGGTCACTAACACCGAGTAACAAAGTGAGTCAATCAAAGAAAGATAACTACAGCTTATACGAGACAGACATATAAAAAAAAGACGTATAGTTACCATAGGATAATAAAATTATATATTGGTGAATTATAATCGAACGCTTGTAGAAGGGTCTCTTCGCAATGGAGAAATGTTTAATTGGATGTAACTGGAATCAAATATCGGAAAAAAATGATGAAACAATTGCACTGCAAGAACAGGTCTGTTAAAATATTTTAGCGAGAGAACGGGATATGTAAGGTATCTGTAACACAATAAATATTCCTCATAGACCGACTAGGCTAGTACAAATGTTGCAATTGGTCAGCTGCACTGGGGTGTAGACTTAGGTCCACAATGGAACTATAGTTTGTCTATTACACATAACTAACAAGCAGTGTCGGTGTATTTCTCTGTGCAGTGCACCCGAACCGCCGCCATGTAGTACTTGCTCCGTTTCTCTGTAGACAGGTAGCGTATTATTTGGGCGTGAAAAGCACGTGACATAACGGCGCTGAGATGATTAGTCTTTTGCCGGAAAGGCTTCTCTTGACATTGCGCAACGCTAATTTGGGCATGCTAACCAAATTTTGGCGCCTTGTGCAAATTTGAAATTTTCTTGGCTTTGTGTGACCTTGTTCTAAACGGTGTCTAGGTTACTAGAATGCTAATTTCAGCGAGTTGATGATTGAGTACCTTTCTGCTATTTGAATATCGTTTAATAAATAAGGCGTTAAGAAGCCCGTAGGGCATTCTGATCTATCCTAATACGCCTTGGATAGCGGGCTTGCCCCACTCAACCTTTAAAGAGATCCGATTGAGGGATTTGCGGGATGCTGGTTGGTAAAAGGATCTTGGAAGAACGCGGAAAATGGAGTCGATCGGATGAATGTCTTTTCTCAGAGAGTAGTTTCGTTTTCCTATTCAAGCAGAATGTTCATCCATCGTAATTACTGTATACGACCACAGCTCGCCGATGGTAACGAGGCCAACCAAACCACACAAAAATAATTGTTCCAAATGAAGTAGGATTAGGTAAAACACTGCAACACGTCCTACGGTAGTTATTTCTGTGCACCAAATGTGAATTGCATGGATTCGACTACCTCTTTGAGCATTATCGGTCTTTGGGTTGCATGGGTAAAGATGCATATAACACATACAAGCGACGTTCTCCCGCGATGCGAAATTTTGTGGCTTACAGAAAGCCAAAAGTATGAAAGCCATGCCACAATGGAGAATAAGGTTTTCGATTGCCACCGAATACTGAAATATGTTCATCGGTCAACTAAGCATATTACGAAATATACGTTTAAATGATAAACCTATTTTCAATGTAGGTAAAATTTACGTATAAGACGTAGGGCCGTGTCAAGCTATTGCACAAATGCTGAACTTATCTGTGAACGATACTTCTATCAAGCCATTTCGTTTTCATCTACCACAAAAACGAGTATCTTTCCTACGAAAATATATCTACGCATCTATTTAAGGACACCAGTTGGCGACATTCGTAACTCTATAACACTACAACGAGTTCGAAGAATTTATTGTACACCAATGCAGCTAAATTCTACACTTGAACCAATATCAAATGAAAAAGCACCCAAATTTTCTAACTTTAAACGCGCTTGCGTGCCTACAGAGTAAATTTCCCAGAGGAGACGTTTACGTCATTAACTTCGTGGTCTTCTTGAAGTTCTTGCTACACTCAAAGAAGTTCGCTTATACAAAAGCTATCAGCAGAAGACTGGAGCGGAGGATGCGAAGCAAATGCACACGTCGCTGATAATTCGAGGTTTATTCGTGATTATTATTGACAGGAAAAGCTACCAACCCAGTCAACATACGGAGCCTTTTCAAAAATACAGTAGCCCAAGACTACCCCTAAGACAGCCGGCTGCCGAAAAACAGGACTTTTCTATCGTTGGTGAACATTTATTATAACGTCTTATACACCTTATCTTCTTAAAGGGATTTTACATTACGGAACAGAACAAAATAATAGACGTTCATTAGCCAGTTTAGTAAATAACAGTAAAAAATAGTAATCGTAAATAAAATAAGTTACGAAGTTTGTGATTTAAACAAGAGCGATAGCTTAACAGTCTTTGACGGTTCAGGAAGAATAGGTAAAGTAATTCTAGCCGAGTTAATAAAAAAGCAGCCATTGCAGCATGAGGCTTCGCCGCCAGGAAGCCGAATTGCGAGCTCCTGATTCAAGTTTCTCATTTACGTCAAAAAGGAAATATGTGATAAAAATTCAAATATTGCGTACGGTACCATTGTGAAACAAAGAAACATAAAACATGTTATTTAAATTAACGTTATTGCACAGTCTCATGCAATCGCCAGTATCTTTGAAATATCACATGGACACTTGCCAAAAAATGTATTTTATTACACTACAAAGAAAACTCACGCGGTTTAAATAATCCTTTCGTTTCCGCTCATTTGTTTTTAGCTCTTATGAAACGTTCAAAAACATTCTTCCTGCTTTATGAGCGTACCATAACGGTATTTCGTTGCAATGCAAATGCAATTTCATCTTGGAACGACTCTTTAAATACTGCCGGGATCGCAGGGAGCATTTAGTTTTATTTAGTAACGGTGTTAATGCTAAAAGGACTCTTCAAGTGCTTTGCTATGTTTGATAACGGTGTTCGGACTTTAGATGATGCCCTCCGCGTTGGTGAGCCGTGTCTAGCCTGGACGACGACCATCAGAAGGCAATTTCGAAGAAAAATAGTCGACAAAGAATTTAACGGGGTTCTACCGAGTCAACCAGGCTATTATTCCATGCCGATGCCAGGTCACACACGACAAACATCGTCAAAGTTGTCCTTCTTGAGGGAGATTTCGTCACACTTCATATCCTTCGAATTTTGCATCGACGAATTTTCATCTTTTCCGTTTATTGGATAATTACCTCCGTGGCTGTATCTTCGACACGGATCAAGAACTCAAAACGTGGTGGAAAAATTCTGAAATTAACCCAGTTACCTTCTGGAGAGACGGCATGCATCATTTGGTGGAAACATGAGAGAGAGGGGTGATCTTTTCTAAAATATTATATAATTTTACGAAATATGAACCAGCTCAATTCACTCTCTTTAAGTGAGCGACTATTCTTTCGACACACAATTTCTTTTTCTATGTGAGGAACTAATTGCGAAAATCTGAACGACCTGGGCATATGGCTCATACTCTTTGAGTGAGCCACTGTTTCTTTCCCGGGGAACTATTATTTTTCCACATAGATTGCAGAAATACATTGTTTTCCAGCAAGTTTTTTCCTATAAAGTGCAATGTTAATTTACGCAAGTTGACACATCATTTGGCTGTTTAATTGATAACCAGCGAGAATTTCTAGAGGACCCATGTTAGTAAAATATTCGTTTTCCAAGCTCTACAAAATGAAGACAGCCGTAAATTTTCGGCTTTCTGCGTTGCTACTATTACTACTGCTTATAGTTCATAAGAATCAAAAGATCCATTTAAAATTATACGCTCGACATATGAATCATACTCTTTTGCCTATAAGAGTGCTTTTTTCCTGGAGGAGTATTCCGTCTTCCTTAGGGTAATGCAATATTGATTTGCGAAATTATTGATAAAATATTAACTATCTCGGCGTATTGTGCGCGAGTGTTGAGTGAGATGGGGTGCTTGCAACAGGATATCAAGGTTGCAACAACGTTTCAATGGAAGGCCGAGAATAAACGAAAACGAAATAACTCCTTAGATTAGGAACGCGTGCACAGTTGGAAATTAAATTTGCATATACTACTAAAATCTACTATAATTGACATGGACAATTCAGTGAAGTTCAGCTTGGGCAGCAAAATACATGCATAACGTTAACAAACTCACTGCGATGTTACTGGTAATTTGATTACTTTTCCCAAATAATATAGTGGATAACACAATTAATAGGGCAGGATCTCAGCAGAACTGCAACTTAACTGTAGCGTGACAGGAGACAATTGGAACAGTTGAATTGAATGAAAGAACAATGGACAACTGCAAATATAGCCAATAGATTATAACCTGATAATAGAATTGGTGGTGTAAGAACCGCAAACAAATTAATTTGAACTTTAATTAGAAGTTAAATAGAAGTTCACGAAAAATGAAAATCGTTTCTATTAGTAAAATAACTGCAGAGGAATGACAAGTAAATCAGGCGAGTAGTTTAGTTAAGGTAATAGCAAAACAGGCCTGGGAAAGGTCCACAGGTCCATTTGCATCGAATAGCCGAAATTTTTGGCAAACTGAAAGGAAAAAATATACAAAATAAAACATCAAGCCTAATATATGCATTAGCTTTTTTTAAAGTTTCAAAATTTCGTGAAAATGACAACAAGCTAACTCATGTGATTTATAGGATCCTCTGGATCCAATAAAGCTGAAAAGGACAATTTTATGGACCTTCAGACGACGACATACTAATGGTTGGGAACACAAAATATTTACGACGCGAAGAGAACGTTTTAATCTACTTCACAATTATGGTCAACAAATCAACTTGGCAAAGTGCAGATTCATGGTCGTAAAGTCTGTAAAAAAAATAAAAAAAATTAATCTTTCTAGATAAGCTTCCTGCAGCACTCAACGTCATCAACGTGTATCTACAAGAAAGTTAATACTTTCGAAACACATCGACTTAATACGATATTAATTTTTGTCGAACAAATTAAACAAGCTACAACATAATATTAGGATGCCAATTAGTTATTAGTTGGTGTTAAAAACAAAGAATTGTGAATCTGTTTATCTTATACGTGTCTATATACACGGTTTTTGTTCACAGAGTATTAAGCCTGTATATAATCGCAATATAATCGTAAATGCCACTAGTGAATAGCCAGATGCTTCACTTAAGATTCAAAATTGGAAAACACCAAACAATTTTTATCCTAGGCATTTGTATAGCTTAATTGCCCAAAAACTGTAATAAGATAGTATGACCTACAATTGAAATAATAACGTTTAATTGTTTTTACAATAATTACCACCAGAGAGGAATACTTCTTAGAAAGAAATATTAACGGACTAATATAACGGAAGTAAGAAAGGGCAGTAAAGGTTGTAAAGAAAATGCTTGCAACCACTCCTTTTTAGAAACATTAGTGCGCGTTTATTGTCTAAATCTCGCCGCACATATTATCCAAGAGAGAGGTACGATATACGTTTTCTATTATACAAAAAAAATGAAATTTAACATGCGACCGAAGATTGCTTTTCGGGTATATAGTACCCCCCACCCCCGCCCATCAGAATCATATACAAAACACGATGAATATAATTTCATAAAATTCAACAAGTTAAACAAAAACTAAAAAAAAAAAGGGACACATTTACTGGCTTCTTGAACAAATAGAAACAAATAGAAAAAAGACCATCTCCAAAGTGGGCGTAGGAAAAATCATTAAGCAGATTCTTTTTAAAAAAAAGGGGTCTGGAAAACTAGAACGATATGATCTTGAATTGATGAGACTGGGAGCCTGTTGTGTCTCAGAATATTATATAAATCCAATAAATATATAAAACTTGTTTGTGGAATTGTAAAAAGAGAAGTCGTATTTGAACAAAAAAAGTTCTACAAGGATTACGAGATCACAGTACTAGAACAAACAAATTTAAATTTGAATCGATTGACCGTCTACTTACCATACTTAGTAAACAGGAACTTCGAGTTATCTTCCGAACTTGCAGCAATGGAAAAATAGGGGTAACGATGAAACCACACACAATGTGATCTAATCTATATTTGGTACCTACTTGCGCTCCATGCAAGCTGCGCGAAATGAGGCTCTCGACTGTGGTTCCGTGGACTTTAAGGTGCTCAAAAAACAAAGCTAATGTAGAAAGCCGTATTGAATAAAGAGTTAGCTAGTTGATTGTTTATACTTTTGGGAGGTAATACACTTTAAGGCTGACAATATCCAATCAGAATGATTTTTTCTTACTGAATACAATGTTAATAATGCCAATATGCAATATATTCATACTCTGAATGTGGTTTGCTTCGATATATGTTGTGTAATATCCGCGAAAGTTATATAGTTCGCCGGATAACAGTCGTTATAACAGTCCTTTATAATTATGTGCTTTCATTTAATTTGTCAAAGGCTACGCATCATGTTGACAGTTGGTTATTTGATTATTGATTGATAATTTTGATTAAAAGTGAAAATTTCGATTTTCTCAAGCATGTACGTGAAAACTTTTTAACACGTTTTCATAAAGTACTTCCAAAAACTTTACATACGATGAACCAAACTTCGCCAGTTTGCTTCCTTTTTTACTTTTTTTCTAATTTGTATTTTGTAAATTAAGACAATCAAGCGGACGTCAAATTTTGGGTGGGATTCAGTCGTTCATGTAACGCATTTTAAGAAATCTTCGAAATCGTGTACCTTAATTTTTTTTACCTCTACCATCTCAATATGAATCACAGAATGTTACATTTAAACTCGTTTAATTAATCTTTTAAGTTGCTTAATTTTCTAAACACCCTTCTTCGCATTTCCCATCGTCGTACCTACGCGCAGGTGTAGTGATTTTAACTACAGACAAGGCAGACGTAAATCATAAAAGCTTATTTCATTTTCAAGTCATTAACACTAAATCGACACCTTCTCTATACCTATTCCTACCGTGCCCGATCAAAATGACCAGTAGTGGTCTGAAATTATCATATTATATCATTTGTTCGACTAACTTTTGTTCTTTGCCTACGATTATGATTACTAGCTAACCGCAGACGGAAAACTGCGATTCTCAAAATTTCCTTACCAAGATCGGCGTGGTCTAGTAGCGCCGGTACATTATGGCTCACTTTGTATTTAGTCAAATTATAACGGCAATTCTTCGTCGTTTTGCCACCGATCCCTTACCTACAATATTGTATTTTGGGGCAATCTCAGTCTATACCTTTATTTATGTATTGTCGACGGAAATTGAAGCAAGGACCCCTAATCTTGTAAAGCCACCACGTTTACCGCAATCTCAATTGTGGTCTTATTACATGCCAGCAAATTCTCCGACGATTTTCGTCGTGTTTCGAGATACATAAACATTAAGGTACTTCATCAAGTGCCACAAATGCAACGTGTGATACGTTTCCCTTTTTTAGAAACTAGCGTTTCGCGACGGAGCTTCTCCTGTCAGTGTAGGCTACGGTATGTTCAAAAAGTTAAGAATACAAATAGGAAAATGTATATCTTGGGAAAAAGTAGACTAGTAGTTGAAATGGGGCTGGAAAGGTACACTAAGAATTCTTTGCAAGAGGCGTGTATATAAAATGTACGCCTTATTTTCGAGATTGGCGTTAGTTGTTATATAGTAGGATTAAAAAAACAGTGTTTAATTGACAAAAAAGTACATATAGGTTAACTTCGTTAAGATACCATATACAGACTTTTTAAGCACATTTGTGCTACGATGATTGTCAGTTGTATTATCTTATGATTATTTATTGTTTAGATTATTCTTTCAGCCAAGTACCATTTACGTTTTTTCATACCTGCAACGAGGTATCTCTTAACGTCCCTGTTTCCACTTTCATTTTAACTGCGAGCTTACGTTCGCCCCAGTCAACATCACCGGCTGACCGGCTGAGTGGCAACAACTACTGGATGGTAATACGTTATTGACATACTTAGTAAAAGTAATACTTTTTGTTTCTCTAGAATTTTTCGTCGACTATTTATTTCAATGCGAAACCAGTACGCTTAAGCGTCGAAAATAGCAAGCGGTTTCAAATTTAATTGCTGTGATTTAAACCAATGACGCAACATAAAGTGGCCAATATTAGGAAGCCGGTCTGAGTTAGACGTCCCTCTCTTATCATTTATATATGGAAAAGAAACATCGCGTTCTGACATTGCAAATGTCCTTTACATTGTAGTCGCGATTAAACCCATTTATTATCGTCTCTTCAATGAGCTCTTTTCAGCGAGTCAGCTACGATCATTGGCTGCATTGTAACCTTTTTTAAATAATAAGGACTTGTATATGTCGTCAATAGAATATATTTAGAGGCAAGATTGCTGTGAAACTACTGCTACTAATGTCACTCCTGGTCAAGGTGTATATAAATTAGGATACGACAAACGAATATCGCGTCTTAGTTACCATAATAAATTAATAAACCTCCTGACATCAAAATAGCTAAAATGGTCCGGTAAGATGAGAGTGACACGATAGCAGGTAGGACATGTCGCCTGACTTCTGATAGCGCCGCAAACAGGGCAATGCACTATCGTCGTCACCGCTGAGTCGAAACACTCACCACACTATGTTCATTGGGAAGAGTAAGGATGAAACTCCCTTGAGGATGAAGACCATAGAGAGAAGGCAGCCACCCAGCTCATCAGCTCTCTTTTGGCAGTCAACTTGCCGAGGCTCCCCGTGTCAGTGGAGCTTTGCTCACATCACACCTCATAGACACTTTGTTGTGTACTTCCTCGACATAGCGCGTTCATCCAGGAAGCCTATATCAGACTACATACAACTCTACCTTGGTAGTTGAACCAAAGTATCTGCTTGATACAGAGTCTGTAGAGGCAGAAAGCTTTACTGATCGAGGATACGGACGAACTGAGCCTACGCGCTTGGTTGGATGTTCTTCTTCAGATCAGCTATGTTGGCCCTATAGGACGGTTCTGTTTGCAGCTCGACGAAGGTGGATCAGGAATCGCTGAACTGAAACGCCCCATAACGGCGAGCCAATCAGGAGCCTAGCTTCAAGCCACACGGCACATTGACTTCATCAAACAAGGGAAAGCCGGCGCCCAATTTAGGAGAACGAAAATCGTTTTCATCTAAATGTACGGACACAGTCAGTGGTAGACTTTTTCTTGCAGTACCTAGGCTGCCATCAGTTTAGCGATGATTGTTTATAACTGATTGTGTTGATGTTTGGAACGACCCGCAACAACTTTACTAAAAAAGAAATGCCCACAGGTAGAATAGTATGAAGTTGAGTTTTCGTTTAGGTGAGCAAAAAAAAATAACAAGCCTAAATAAATACACTGGTTGGTTCACAAAGTCTTTCTAGTTGCTTCGAATAGTTGCCGCAAATCTTGTGAGTGCTAGCCTTTATATACTCAGGGTGTTGCACATGAGTAACCATTCCAAACCAGGTTATATAATAAAATGATGTAAAGAATTGCATTTCAGTTCTTTAGTACTATAGGAACTTCCATAAATATTATGATCCATATGTTTATACAGTAATTAATACCTGTGTCATATGAATGACATCTGATGCTTCAAAAGTTTTTTGAAACAACTGTAATTATAGAGTTACTAAATCCATAAAAGGAATGAATTGTAATTTCTTTCTTTTTCTCTACGTAAGTCGTTTTGTGCGAAAAATTTGCGATAAAGTAGTTTATGGTTTGATATACAATTTTAAACAAAGCAGCGCTGGACCATTCAGAACTTAAACTTACTTACAATACTCCAATGATATCTCATAGACGATCCAATCACAAGATACGAGCGAAAAAAGCAAACAAGTATGTATCTTTCTATGTGATCTAATTTATTTTGGGACATACGTGAATGCAATCGGCCGTCGGCTGACGCCTTAACCACGTTAAGGTTAGTACACAAATTTTGTAATTTTTTTTGTTCTATTTTTTGTTCATAAATACCCATTACATATAACATACCTGGTTTGCATTTGTTTTTAGTCATTCACTATTTTACACATAAGGGAATTTCAAGAAAAAAAGATACACCAAAATCTAGCTCTCTTACTACCCATAAGAACTGTACGATTTTTATGTACAAGAAGTTTTTGGAAAAACGTGCAAAAGGGTATAATACAACGTGTTTTCAAAGCACGTCTAGGAATATCAAAGAAGTGAAAATACTTTTTCTCTTTTCACTCTGAATCTTAAATTTTATTTACAGACGTATATATTGTATTGGTCTATCGAATAAGGCAACAAAAAACCTCTTTTAATTGTTCCTTTTTGGGGGGCTTTTAACCCCGACATGAACCGTTAGGTATATAAACGTGTATAACATTTCAATTTTATATATATATATATATATAATTTAACATCACAAAACACTATCTACTTTATAAGATATTAAACCCCCGGTTAAACTGCATATGATGATGACATAAAAAAAAGCACTCAAAAAACAATCAATATGAAATTCAAATCGTTTCCTATACAATCATATTAAACATAAATAGAATAGGAAACGAAAGAAAAGGTCCTTTAAGAAACGTACGTTACGGTCGCACACAAAGACATCACCAGTCGGAATAATATAAGTCCGCAATATTTCTACGTTGTATCTATTATGTCTGCATCCTCCTTATACAAAGAAACTAGCCTCTTCATGAACGCCAAATTACTGCATTCAAATTCTCGCAAATGCAAAGTTAACAAATAAAAATTATAAATAAAAAACCTATGTTTTTTATTTATAATTTTTATTTGAATTTTTATTTTTGAAGTTTTCTGGAAAAAGATGTTTCTTATTAAAAGCCCGAATTGATTCGGACCTCCGTTGATTATACTACTAACAATATTACAACAAGCAATTAAAAAAGACTATTAGCTAACCGGAAAGACCTCGTCTTGCACCATTGCAATGCCGAACCACATATTTAGCTACACGCCGAAAATTGAGAGATTTTATATAGGAAAAATGAGAAACGAATGCTTCACAACTATTTACCCTATACGTATATAGCTTTAGACGTGTATTTTTTTATACTTTGATATCTGCGCCATGAAAACTGAACCTCATTTCGTAACCAGTATCCTCTAGTGCTCAGCAGCTTCAACCAACGTTGCGCTGTCCAGACCTCCTCGTGATTTCTTCGTGCTCTATCCGGTGGGTTCTAAAACCGGCTACTGAGTTGTACAAGTTGGTCATCCGACGCCATTGGGAACAGCACAAGACTAGGCTTTCCGTACTTCCGAACCCATATCCTGCTGCCGTGGGAGCAAGCGCTGTAATCACAGCTGTCACCTCTGCACAATGGGCTCGATTCCCACCTTCTTACACTCGTAGGCTCATGATCAACGGAGTTGAAAGAGACAGGCTTTCGAAGCTTTCACATTTCACGCATTTGAGTCATGTACATACTTACGTACTGTAGTCCCTGTCTGGAAAATAACATG
This sequence comes from Varroa jacobsoni, assembly GCF_002532875.2. Lineage (NCBI taxonomy): Eukaryota > Metazoa > Arthropoda > Arachnida > Mesostigmata > Varroidae > Varroa > Varroa jacobsoni. The sequence goes on along the minus strand of NW_019213545.1, from coordinate 224,930 downwards.
CCATTAGCAAGCGTGTTGTGTCGTCTCTTGAAAGAGCGAGAGCAAACTGTATTCTTCGTTCAGTGTTTACTCTTCCGAAAACGGGCGCCAGGCTTCTTCAGCGTAAAATTGTGGATTACTGGAATCAACTCTACATAGGAACTGATTATTTTCGTAGTAATGAAATTGTGAAAGTAGCTGACTCTGCAGTTTTTCCGACGTTAGCGACGGAATTAAATTCGAGCTTCATTGCCAATTCTTATTTAGAACTCGATAACAGTTCACCTAATACGTATATGACTGTTTATGTTATTAGCTCCTTATGGAAAGCATAATATCCGTTAATACTGTGCTGACAACGATTATTTTCCGTTAAGAGTTACTCCTCACAGTTCCGGGATGCGGCATTTGTCTTACCAACTGCTCCAAAAGAAGTGTCTTCCTCTGTTTTACAGATCAGGGCGAACTAAAGCCGACCCACTAACATTAGTACTCGCAAAATCGACGTTGTTTATAAAGGATATTATATCCTACTGGACGATCTGGACGATCGTACTGCACACGATCACATGGATGCACCTCTAATCATCGACCGTATGTGAATGAACATGCAAGTACATGTTTGTAACATTCCCTATGAAAAGCGTTTAATGCGTTTATAATTTCGATTTTAATACATGATTTTGGGTCAGAGTGAGGAAAATACGGTCTAGCACGAATAACTCAAATAGTAGAAAAACATTTAATTCCTACCCAAATTCTTTGAAACCAAATGCGCTCCCATTTGCAATTTATACTACTAGTAATATTACTATAAATAAATAAAAATGTTTAAATGTAGATCAAATGTTTATATAGATAAATAGAGCGAAACACCACCATCTGTATTTAGATTACCCCGGATTACTGATAGCTAATATAT
>NW_019213545.1:117426-223929 GCF_002532875.2 Varroa jacobsoni | reverse complement strand
ATAATCAGACGAACACTCAATTCATTGTGAAATCTTAATAATAATAATAATTATGCTAGTCACATTCTGCATATGACGTTTGCATGCTTAGGTCTATTGCGGTATGGAAACGGGCCAAACCCCATGAAGCCAATATATAGACAACTCAGCTTACCTCTGGCACATATTTCCACTCTGCCCGAATGGCGGTTCTTTTTCAAAAGTATTTCACCAGTCTTGTGCAACTACTCTGCGTTTCAACGCGGGTTATCTACTAGAAAACATCAAACTTCTTCCAAATCCTCTTCACTACCTGACCAGTAAAAGAAGCACAATCCTATTATTTTATGCGTACAATAGATAAATGCCACGGCGATGAGAACTCACGTTTATCGCACTAATTTTATCCCCTTATTATCTTAACCCTGACATAGACTTCACCAGTGAAATAGTTGAGATGACTCGATAAAACACGAGCTAGCTGACTGGTTGTGTTCTTTCGGTTATTCTTCACAGTACATAGTTGTGCTATAGATTTGTTTAAATCGATATGATATACCTATACTTTAAAAAAAAATAGGTTTTTTTTTGTAAATTTGTCCAGTTTTCATTTTATTGGTTGGGATCCGCTTTCTTTCTGGCGGATCAAGAAAAAGCGTGACATATAGGCTATTATCATTATTAGCGTTATTGCTATGCGAACATGCGTTGACCTCAGATAGCCATCTTCGTAGATGATTCAATAATTATTGCTGATGATCTTCTCAATCAATTAAGCAAAATAAATATTGGAGCAATTATGGACATACAGTCTGCTTCCAATGGCAGCAGCCTCGTTAAGAAGACGCAGCACATTAGGTCAGCTGAGCACAGAGTTCTGAAGTAATCATTGTGTAATATCAGCGGGCTCTTGTTGACTGCCCTGGCTGAATTTTATACTGGCATTTCCAGCAACTTCGGTGCGCTCTTATATATTCCGATTTCATTTCATTGTTTGTGGGTTTATCTTGGGCTTCTTTTTCTTGATATGTTGACATTTTTAGGTTTTGATTATCTCTAAAAAAAAAACAGAAAAAAAAATGCTAATTGCTTAGAAGCTCTATTAAAAGCTTGTGTGTGGTTAAAGTATATTCTGGTTACCATCAGAAATTTGAACATTTTCTGAAGGCTAACATAAATTCAACTGTTAGATTTAATTACTAATTTTAAATGGACGCATTTAGTAACTGGACAAAAAAAGTAGCGATATAACTGCTAGCTGTCGTGTTGTTTCTTTATGATGAATATGATAAGCCAGTTTTCGTATGAGAAGATGGCAGTACTTTTTATCTTAGTAGTGGTATCAAAGAGATAACTTTTTGGCTCTAAATGACTTTGCATTGTTTTATAATTTTATCGTACGATAAGCATGAATAATTAGACATTTTTTCAGAAATCATGTCACTTCTACAGAACACACCCAGGTGATGGGTTGTGCCAACAATCTGACAGAACTTTCTAATTGGAGCAAGATTGGATATTTAGATGTTTAGCTATTGATTGAGATAATTTTAGGGCGTACTGTAGGTCTAGGCTATTTTGTGCTGCAGTTTCTGTCAACACAAAATGACCCTCATGTTCAATTTGAACGCGTTTAAGGCACCGTTAATATATAGTCTGATGTGTGCTACTAGTCTATGTACTGGTTGTGGTAAACGAGCGTGTTTCCATTGCTGTTCAGCGGGGGGTGTAGGCAGTATTTGTGTAATTACCGTTTTGGGTTAATTACCATAATTAATTACCGTGTGTAATTACCGTTTTAAATATCCTAAAGCTGTAGCGTTGTCTGTCCATAGAAGATTAAAGCCACTTTTTAGGACATACTGTGCCATGGTCTATTGTGTTGCGTAAATTTAATTCTCATAATCGAAAATCTGTGTTATTCGCGAAATTTCTTACCGGTCACCAGTTGTGCGGTAGGTTTAGGAAACCTAACGCTTCACAACATGCGTACCTCAATCGAATAACCTCACTGCACTTTAAGGATCTAATATTCTCTTTTGTTTGAGAAGCCCATTTTCTGTATTAAATCTATGTAAAAAAATTGTGTAAATAAGTACGCCAGAAAAAATGAACTCTTGTAGTTTGGCCACTCTCACTATTGTCGTAAGGTATGATAGATGTCAAGCTGCTTGAAATGTACTTCGTGCAAAAGATTGTATTGGCTTTGGTTCGTTCACACGACCAAATTTGTAATTAATTCCTGCAGAAGTTTGCAGAAGGCTTTTTAAACAAGTAATTTTAATTTCACTGTATTTTCTAAATCTCATTTCACCACAGTGAATACACGTCCCGAATTAACAGGCTGAATAGCAACTCCACTCTCTCGGTTTTTTTTAATTTAAACCTAAGTTACACTTGCCTACTATGCACTTGCTATGCACAGGGGGCTAAGTTAATGCGGCACAAAATTATTTTACTGAAAAAAGCCAAGCATAACTAATTGGAAAAAACAAACTTTTACTGGACATTTACCCTCCGTTTCGGTTTTTATACATACAGTGATCTTAACATTGGTTGGTAACGCTTGAGTAATCGATTTCATAAGGCATGTAGTTATTTTTGTAGTAATACTGTACAGTTATACCGAGTCGAATTGATATCTGTAAAGAATAATTCAGAAGAACTCCTACCTTGAGATTCAAAATTCGAGAAGTGCCTTTAGCCTTCACTTTTCTCGATGAATTCACGCATAACTTGCCGATTTCTTAAGATTACTACTATGTTTAATTATCGTACTAAAAGCATCTGTGTTGTTTCTACTGCACTCTTTGCAGCCCTTATAATAAGCAGCTCCTTTCGGCGCCTCTTTACCCAACACAAGCGCTCATTTAAATATTTTGCCTCTAATTAGATTGGGTTTACTCCTGTAATTCGCAATTTTTTCCAGACGTCAATGATCCTACCTATACCTGACCTTCGAAGAGCTACGTACCTAACGTTATAACTCACTCAGTGTACAAGTCACCAACCTGACAAGTTATTATCAATGCACCGGTAATAAAAAAAAGTTGACAAGCTACCCGGTGCAAAATTCCTTACGTCGATTACTTTCATCTACGTAATTTTACATACGTGACAGGCGTTAAAACTCTTAACGAAAACCATTGTTCACTTATATTTACTCTTCGGGATTTGCTGGCTACTCCAAAAAGCATTTGGGGCCCCTTTGTACATCATCGTGTACAAGTGCTATACATGTGTGCATGACTGAATTACGCGAACGTTTCATGGTGTATTGTGAAGTGTCAACAGTTGATTACAGAGCTCGAACATCTGCCCGCCTTTCGGTAACATATTTCGGAAAACCCAACTTGGCTTCCCTCAAATGTGACTTACTCTTTGAAACCATCTTCTGTCGCGCCTTGAGTATCATCTAATCCGCCAGCTACCCGCGATCATCACCTACGTTATAAAATTTTTCGGCCCACTTTACTAAACGCCAGCTTAGGCGGCACCCCAGGCGTCACACTACTCTGTGTGCCAGTATCTCCAACCAACTGGCGGCTCCCACCAAAATAAAGCGAACTCGCTTCGTCGTTGACCGGCAGAAACGAATGATTCAAAGCCACTTGGTCTGTATTTATATACTGAAATAACTGTTTAGGGTGCAATAGGGTGCAACAAAAGTGCGTATTCAGGTTGTAGAAACGATTTTCTAGTGACATTATATATATATATATATATATATATATTAATAGTAAAATGATTAGATATGTTAGGATATGATTTTTATTAGTATTGGACAAATATATTAGATGTGCACTTACCGGAGTTCTTATTGCAACCAAAGGCAATTCAATTAAAACTACCACTAGTTATCCATTCTGTTTGAGTACTGCTTCCATAAGCCTTGCCTTTTCATCCTAGTTTGTGTATGAAACAAAGTGCACCGTGAGTCTTAACATCCAAACTACGCATTGTATTTCTAATACTGGTGTTACATTTTCCTTCCCACATAACAACAACACTTGGCCTTGGCTTTCTTAATTTTCATTGAATCTACATAAAATGTGTAAAGCCGCCAAAAAGATCAGGTAATAAGTTCAACTGTATAATTAACTATGAGCAAACGCTAAATGCCAGTTAATGATACAAGAGATGCAAACTCTTCTCCGATTTGATACATTTATGTTTTTGTAATGTGCTGGCTGAGTGCACTCAATGGCTTCTATAGCTTAAATAGCCACTTCGCACACTAACGAGTCATTTTTGCACACCATGGTACACTGACCGCCTGAGTGAGGTATATTCCCTCGTAGATTTTAGGTTAGGAGTCCGGCGTTTATGCTGCAGGCATATATCTGAGTTAGTGCACCTGTCATAGGTACGTATCAACGCTAACTATAACAACATTTTCTCAATAACACTACGGTAATAGAATTAGTTTACTGAGCTTCAAGAAGTGTATTTTTTAATTTTGCATCAATGACCAATCGAATTGTTGTTGATTTAGTTCGACTAGTAAAATTTTACTCCGTCATTTTTGGTTTTAGTTCTAAAGCAGCTTCGCTGAAGGATAGTGTTAAACATAGAATTTGAAAAATAAAATTAACCGTATTAAGTCAATCTAAATTGTTACTACATATTTGATTCCTGCTTCTTTCCCCCGCATTATTTAGCCGCGTCCTTTTTTGACTATCAAAATCATTACGAAGTTCATTCTAATACATTATCATAAATATATACTAATATAACAAAATTACCTGTTTCGTGAAATGGAGATGTGGTTGAATTTCTACGAAACATGTTGTCTATTTGTAAGCAGATTAGTAGACTAAAGGCACGTCTCGCTCTAATATTATATTTGCGGCTTGCTCTTCAAAACTACAAAATAGCTTCTGTTTGTGCGTCTGACCGAATACTTTAGAAAGATACAGTGTAGAAAGCAATGGTTAATCGTAGGTGAGACTAGAGCCTATTGATGCATCTACTATTGACAATAGTTACCAATGGTAACCTATGCGTTGACACCCCGACCTTCCTTGTTTGCCTTTTGGCTTCAGCTTCCCTGATACCATTTGTGAGCTGTACCATGTATTGTATTTTCTTGGTTCTCTCTCTGTAGCAGGTGGTGTCATTGCCATAACTTGTCGTTTTGCTTCTGTGTGTAAACACGTCTTGAGGATATCTGCTTGTAGACAATCCTTTTTGCGCCGGATTCAGCTATAGAAGGAGTCACAAAAGCAGAATCTGCAACATCGCTTCTACATCTTTTCCACTCCTGTATTTCCTGTATCTTTAGGTGTGTGTCATGCCTTTATCCAAGAAGGAAACGCAGTTTCTCTGGCGCGCTCAGACGGGGCGCCCGATGGTCTATCCTCACGAACTCACATCGTATAGAGAAATGGAAACAACATAGAAAGAGCCCGTCGATCGGAGAAAAAAACTGTGGGGCATGTCAAGGGAAACAAGCAAAATTGTAATTTGTAGATGTGGTCGCACAGGAAATGCGCCTCTTCATTGCAGAACAGATCCACTCGCATCGCATGCTCATTGCAAGTTATGGAAACTGCAACCAGCTGTCGTACGTATGTGCGGAAGAATATAATCTTCGCAGGAATTAGAGAATGCTGGATTAGCACAATAGGGTAGGTGAAAGCTCTGAGTTTAAATAGACGATACTGAATTTCTATAGTTTCGGAGAAGCTGAAAGTTCACTCACAATTCATGCTTACTACTGTCCTGATCGAGCTCGTTCGTTTTGAGAACGACAAAATTCAGCTCGTGAAAATGGTCGGCCGAACGTTCACAAACGGAGTGCTATGGACGGAGAACCTTTGGTCGAATAAAAACACCAATATGATTTGAAACATTTTAACATCACTAAGAAAATAAACCAAATAGAGTACCTATCAAGTATTGTATCTATGTAGAAATTATTATGTGCAATCTTTTTTGTTGAAAAATTGAATATAAGCTTTCGCAATTTGGATAACTGTTCTGTGCGTTGCCATTTTTTCTCAGCAGAAGAGCGACCAAGCGGCCTTAAACCTTCAGAAACTTGGCGCTCAATCGTATTTACACATTAAACTAAAATAAGCATAGGCATCCAAAGGGTACTTTTGACTGAATAACAGGCAGGACAAGTTCGTACCTGGTTGCTTTGAGACCTCATGAGGCTTTCCTTTTACAGTAGGTCTTCTTTAATTGCTGGTCGGCTCGTTTGCAGGACTACAAATGCTAAAAAAAATGTAACAAAAGTTTGGCCACCTATATATGCTTCAATTAATGCAGAAGCCACTCTTGATACACAATACCCATTAATACTGTTCATATATCTTCATAATTCTTCTAACAGGTGTTGATATCTTGGTCGAAGGAATGCGTAACGATTTAGGTACCGGACGTAGAACGGGAAAAGATAAACACAAGTGTTGATGTCTGCTCAGCTCTTGTTACCCCAGCTTTTTTTTCAATTAATTTATATTTGTCATTAAAGTTCTTGTCGAGTTAGCCTTATAGCAGTCCGACTTAACTATTATAGCTCTATAACAGCATTATCAACACTTCACTTTATTGTTTACACAAGGGTCAGTGGTCAGGGATCATTGCAACGATAGGCGTCATAAAGGTTACCGGATCTACAAAAAAAAATTTGCATGGTGCCTATTTTTGCTAAAAGCATGTTAGCAAGCGCCTTTCAGTGTCAATTATTTGCAAGTCATCTATGCAAAGTACATCTTAAAAGGCCACGCGTCCTTTTTACAGCTTATTAGGTATTTAATTTTAATCTGTAAATCATACTCTATGAATATTTATGAATGTAATATTATTTGCAAATAACTTTCCCCGCATTTCCTTAAAGGTGAGCCATTTGAAAGAGTATCATCATATATATCTCACCACATATTGGTGAGATATATATGATACTCTATAATAGGATTTTTTCGTACATATATCGAAGATTAAGAGCCCTTACCTCTTTTCCATTATGTAATGAGTTCAGTTCATTAATTATGTAATGGAAAGTTACGTTAATTGCTCTACGCAAGCTACGCCCATAAACCTACAAAAAAAACAACCTCTGATGGCTTCATGGTGCTGACAAGACGCCAAATAAGACCGCTGTGTAGATACCGTCTTTTTTAAGTGATTAACATGTATATTCAGTCGGCTGACACCGGGTCTTACTCCAAAGTATTTTTCTCGATCATATCGGCCTTTAGCCAGCGTTTTCTATTATCAGCACCAACTACATCCACAACTTCTTCTGTCCCTGGACCTATATAGGTATAGAACTTTGATTCTAGGGAAAAACTCTCTTTTTTATTCGACGTAGTACTCTGGATGGCTCTGCTTTCCATCTATATTTTCTTTGCTCATGTATTCAAGTTCCCTGAGTATCATCATGTACTAGAAGACTAATGCTCGGGTCTCTTTATTATGAAGCACTGGCTTCTTTAGGACTAATTAAGCACTTTAGTTCTCTCCTAACTTCTGTCTTTCATTCCTCAAAAAAAAAGTGAAGTGTAATGTTCGAATTCATTAGTCCCACACGTCAGCCTTGCATTGGATGCAAAAGTCTCATGCCAGTTTTTCTGATCTATAAATATACTCCTAGAAGCCCCCGTTGCCAAATGCTTAAAGTATAGGTTAGACCTCCGAAGTCATTAAAGTATCAGTTTTTGATTTTCTGTATCGAACTCTTAGTCCGGGCGACGTCTCTTGTTACAATCACCCACTTCTGTTACGAATTCTCGAGAGTAATCTGCTCATCGCTCGTTTGGGTAGATTTCTGACCCTGATATATTATTTCCCCTCTCCGACCATACCGTTCCAAGGTGCCACCGTACTTACGACTCTGGCGATTGAAGTGGTCTCTAGATTCTGGGACTAAAATTGTCTTTGGATAAACGCAGAGAGCTATAGATCTCATCCCTGACATAACTAACTTACTTTTTCATTATGGTAGTGGGTATGAATGTTAAGTCGTGCGCATACTTCACTGTGCTCACTCCTTTTGGCACAAATGGTCGAAGTACTTCGACATTAGGCGAAGTTCCTCAGGATTCCTCCTGCCATAACATCGTATTCAGTTTCATGCTTCACTCGTGTTTCTGGCTCGCTTAAATGGCTAGAGATAAGGCGACGGTGATGTAGTAGTATCTTTTTTTTTGTCTCCTATTTGTAGAGCGTCTCGCCGTAGTTCATTCATTGGTTAAAATAATTTGTTATCCTTTTGCCAAACAGAAATTTGTGGTCTTTTCGGGCTGTTAACAGGTATATTAGGTTGTGGTTATTATCTCAAAGGGCGTGCATGTTAAAAATTTGGCCACGGCCATACAAGATTCACATACTTCATGCAAGAGCTATTCCAGATTTAGCTATATTTCGATTCTTTAAACAAAGTGTCTTGTAATAAATGAATTTAATATTTTGTCGCCGCAAATCTGTAAAGAGGTAAAGTGGTGTGGGACCCTCAGCCACAAACACAGCTAACAGATACCGGAGTTATCGAAGCCACACGACTACTAAATCAGTGATCTACTAAGAAATGCAACCGTGTTGGATGCCAATTTCAGGACGGATCCAACTGTTCATTTCGTACGCCAGTGTCGTATGAAGTTTCGCATAGTCATAAATTACAGGGCTTGGCGGTAGCTGCATAGTAAAGCATGGTGGTGTTAAGATGACATCAATGGGAATGTTTAGGCTGTATCGGAAAACTCAGACATATTGTTCGAACCTTTTTTGTCAAAGAAAAAAAGCGCGATAGAGGCTAAAGTGAGAGAAACAAAGTAAGCAATCACCCTGATCTTTGCTAATGAATATCTATTAAACAATACGGGAAAATTCTGCATTATGAACTGCTAAAGTGTCGCATGCGCGACATAGAATAATATATATATATATATATATATATATATATATAACTGTAAAATGGCAAATCTTATTATCAGAACTAGGTTAGGCGTCACATTTTGGGATCGCTTTTCAGGCAACATTCTCCCCTGGCATGCAGAAGTCAGCTCTAGTAGCCACGAAGATCCTTCCTCTACAACTACCTCAACTACTCCATATCATGAACAGAACGACATCCATTTGTAAGTTGTAGCAAACCAAGGCATACAATGCACAGCAACCAGAAATAGAGTCAAGCTTAAATACACAAATCTGAATTTAACATGAAAGTATCGACACTTTTATTGACCGATGTCAAATATTGTGCTAAACGTCCTTGAGCCGCATTTGTGTCTGAAATACAATTTAGCAGCGGGTCATAACTATGGTTTTATTTCACTTTTGCGTTTTGTCTTCCACGTGGCCATAATTGCATTGGCAAGTTTTTGCCAAGTGCTGAACTTCCCTCAAAGACTGTCTTTAATCACTAGGTTTGAAAACCTTAACGAATTATCTTTCATGGCAACGCTGGTTCTCCAAGCTTCTGGAACGCTGCCGGTATGAATGATGGTCAAATCTTACGAGAAGATTCGGCTCCGGTCCTCAAATAACATACGAAGTTTTTTCGATCCAGTGCCTTATATACAGACCTTGAGTCTAGTCCTGTTGCAAATAATGCCCAGCCTTGAATAGATCAATAGCTACGACTAAAGAACTGATAGAAGAACTGCCATTACTTTCGATCCAAAGTGTGTATTTATAAAAAAATCACACTGGTCGTGTTATACGCATTTTTCTTTGAAAAGCGAATTTCCTCGTTCTGGGTTGGCCAGAAAACACACTAAACCTAGACATCATTATGGGTTTCTGAAAGGAGTTCAGCGTGCGTTCGAAACACAGTGACATAAATTTAACTATATAGGAAACAAAGGACAACAATAAAATCAAATTCTTGTATTGTTTGCTTTTGAATTGTATCTTAGACGTAACTAAGAGGCCGATTCAATAAAATGTTTGTTCTCAACTTGACATCACTCAGCAAATAATAATCATGCAATATATATCAGTGTACAATTTATTTTGGGTAATGTTACCAATATATTTATATTTTTTTAAAAATACACTCATAAAACATAAAATATGACATTTCAAAATTGGCCTGATTCCCGTTCTTGTTCTTTGTATCGGCTATGGTATTTTTCAATCATATACTATTAAATATGATATATAAAATATATATGAATATAAAATACGTATGTTGAAAGTGTCGCGAATAAATACGCAATTTTATACTTGGCAAATACGGTTATGCCTTGTTTGTTGGTTGCTGCTGCTCTAAAGCTAGTAAAGGCCAGTTGGGCAGCTGCCTGAGCCGCTTCCTGAGCGCAGTAGCTGATTGACACCAGGGATTAGCTTATTGTTGTCTTCACTGTCATCGAATACATCCTAAACCTGACTGATGTTAAAACGTTTCTGAACAGCGCTCGCTGCAACAATTAAACCCCGAAATCTTTTCCCAAATTACTCAGAATCTGGCTAATACGAAATTAGTTTAAAACGATCGAGAAAAGACAGCGAACCTAACGGGAACATTAGTTGCAGAACGGCCGCTAACCTTCACGCCTTGTTGCTGAGGGAATACTACTAGTGTCTGCTTATCAGTAAAGAGGAAACCTCATAGATCATTTCAGATCAATTTTTTACTGCCACCTTGCATTTGTATTGGGTTTTAAAAAAATAACCGATTCCAGCCTCAAAATAACTAATATAAATCCAAATAAACGTGTATAAAGTTAACTCGCAGTCTGTTAAATCCATGCTATAATTTTTCAAATTAAGGTTTATGGAATCTTCACAAACTTATGGCCTTGTTAATGCCGCTGCGCCAAAAAGTGTGAGACAGTAGCTCAGCAAAAAGCTCTTTTGGTCTGTGAAATTTCGACCCGTGGCTGTGATTGTGCCTGCACTTACTTGCTTGTCTGCGATTTACAGAAGAATTCTCACGGCATTTGAACATGGGTTTCCTATTTTACAAGCTCTTGGAAATGTACGACCCCTTGTCGTATCTTATTTGTTTTGTTATTCGTTGATCATATGGGTTGACGAAACGTACTATTCTGCATTACTAATATCAGACGTTTGTAGTAAAGAGAAAAAACGATTAGAATGACTGTCGACTATCATCGTTGATAAAATTACACTCTCATATATTGGTGACCCTTTACGAAGCAGTGTTAACCAACTTCAATTAACTATCGCTGACGAACAGATCGAAGTGTTCCAGGTGTTAAATAAGATCATATGCGTACCGTGGGACCTCCAAGAGGCCGTTGGCCTGTACCCTCAGGTAGAGAGCAATGCAGTTGATAGCTTCCTAGTAAGCTACTCAATACAATAAAGTTATTAAGACATCCGGAATGAAACACGAAAAATGTACATAGCAGGTTAATAATTCCTATTGCGAATTATTTTATTATTATTACATAGAACATATTTTATATGTATATAATAATTATAAAAATTATTAATCTGCTATGTATATTGATCGTCGTTAATCTGTAATTTAAAATTGATATAAAAAGTGATGAAGAGATAATGCATCACTGCATGCTATCTTCACAGGAAGTTCTAGAATTAAAAGGAAAAAAGATTTGAGACAATCGAGGAAATCCGAGGAAACCAAATGCAAAGTTCAAGTTTTTTCATAAAATTAAGTTGAAGAACTTTCGCGAAGACTGAGAAAACTGTGGCGAATTTAGAGTAAAACTACTTGGACTGAGATGATTGAGACACCTTAGGCATCTATAGAACAAATTTTGTCCTCCAGTTAAAATATTTCTATAGTTATTCCATTCTTTGTATTTTCTATGAGGCCATTTCCCAACCCAACTGTACATTCAAATCGCGAAAGTAAAAAAAAACCTCAAATGTTTCTCTTTTTCCTCGGAAAAAAATGTTTTACGAATTGTTGTGCGAGGTTTAAGAAAGCAAACAACTGAAAGTTCTAGACAACAATACAAAGCTGCAGAGGTCCTTAACGATTGTCGAATAAAGCACCCAAAAATTCTCGACACACCTACGTGACCATTGTACTTTTTAAGACAAAAACCTACTTCTAAAGGAAGATCTATTCAAATGGTAGACGTTCTCGCACAGCTCAAGCCAGGATCAAGCTCGATCGAAACTATGAATTTACGGAAGCGGTTTAAGGCAGGCAGGAAGGCCTACACACAGGCAGACACTTAGTTATAATGGTATAGTAAATAGCATATATTGAACTTCAGCACTTTATCATACAATGAATTTTCAAATGGTCGTAAGACTAGGAAATCTATAAAATGCACATATTTTTCGATATGCATATTAATAAAACTGGTAGAAATAATTCTTTTAGAAACCCGTCCGACAGCTCTGATTGTGACAACCATTAGAGTTTCTCTGTTTTCAGTTTCATGTCCGATATAGCCATTTTATTCGACGGCTGGCTCCCAGCTCGGAACAAGGTATGTCTCTACCCGGATTTGAACCCTGACTGTAAGGTGTTACTAAGCGCTAGAGTTTCTATCTTATAAAGTATTTGCTATTACAGAGCTCACATATCTTATATTGAGTAATAGAAGAGATCTTCATCTGAAATGAACCTGGTCGTGTAAATTCTTTAACGTCTCCTTTTGCTCAATAAGTCCAAAAGCATACTTTAACAGCAGTACTGCTCCTGTACCTAGAATTGATTGAAGTTTTATTTGAAATTGTTAAAATGTAGTACAAATTATTGTCTTTCTTGGTCATGAACCGATTTATATCCTATCGGGTACACGTTTGTAAATGAGAAGATCCACAACGTGGGTAGCTTAGGTTATGGCCCACATACCCTATAATTGTACTTATTTCAGCACCCAGTTTTTTATTTAATGATAAAATGAACACGAACAGTGTAAAAAAAAAAACTTTAGAAAACTAACCTGTCAGACCCGTGGCTTTGCCCCGCGCTTGTTTCGTGTTCATTTTGTCAGCCTACTATAACTTTTAATAAGAGTTACATTCCACGTAGCATAAGTTGTTGCACTGCTGCGGACCGACATTTTTACACGGGTTCTGTAGTGATCCTCCTGGTACCCCGCCGTAGTCATTCTGTTGTCCCGCTCCAACTATTACGTTGCAGTAACTATATTTTCTTGATTTAATCAATTTATTAGTTTATGCCTGTCATTCTGTCACTTTGGTGCCGATAATGAATCACCCTATTTAGCAGTGATTAGTTGTCCTGCTGAACTAAGTATTCCAAGAGCCTCATTACTTCATTGCGACCCATCTGTGTATGCACTGCATATATACTGCTGCATGAGAAAAATAGTAGGGCACGGTTTCGAAATTGCCGGTGTAAACCCATAGAAACTATTGTGACCTCATACATAGAAATAACTTTTAATCGTGCATGAAACGCTAGTCTGAGGCCTTACTTAATCTGTGTCCTTACCTAGTTATTCTCACTCTTCCCATTGAATTATTCCTATCGCTGAGAGAAAAAAAAGTTAGGCAATCAATAAATATAAACTATAGATAGTGATTTTTTCGTTAGATATCAGGAATTAACTACATTACGAGAGGAAAACTACTCGTTTAGAAAAAGTATTTGGAAGAACTACTGTAGATCATATTGCATTAGGTATAAACCATTTGACTAAAAGTCATTATTTTGCCGTCAAATCCGAGTAAAAGTGAAACATGAAAAAAAATTCCTGTGTATCTAAGGCTACGTCTGTATTGTACAGCTTGAAAAACAAATAACCTTGCAGTATAAACTTTAAAAAAAACATCAGACTTTGTTAAGCAAATCGCTAAAAGAGATTAAACCGTCCAAACTAACATTACAGGAAGTGAAAAAAAGAAATCATCCGCCAGAAAAAAAATCATTCAAAGAATGTGAATCATATATATTGAGACGGTTCAAATTCCAATAACTTTTACCGAATTAGTATGGCGCCTTCTTAAAAAAGAAAGACACTTTCCTAGAGGAGAACGTATTTCTACATCTCCAGAATACGAGTTGCTACGGTTGTAGAATAAATATCTTAGTAACACCGTTGCTATCTTTCAAGTAATACGTTAACGCGCTGTCAGTATCAAATAAACCGTCAATGTAATCTTAAATAACTTTTTCTCCGCTTGTAAAGTTAATTCCTGACTACGGATGCAGTCTGGGGCAAACCTTTGAACATACGTGTCGAAATGGTGCAGATTCCATCAACTACTTAGAAAGTTATCCGAATTAGCATTACGACCTCCTATGAGTTAAAAAACATCGCGTATAAATATTGTTGTTTCGTACTTAATTAACTGGTAACATTTTCGGCAAAGACATGAAAAATCGAGTTCAACATAAAGGTACTCCAACTGTGTACCGGCTGTATAGAATTCGGTAAGACAAATCAATTTCCAATATAAATAAATATATCATAAATCCTCAACAGTTGTCGAATAAATCGCCAAATATGGACCGACTTGCTCAACTCAACATCATGATCCGTGGAAAAGAAACTACCCTCGGAAATAAGAGATTTTTTTTAGAAAAAAAATCTTTTTTTAGAAAAATGCCTTTTTCAAGAAAGAGCGTTCGACCTATCGACAAATATGAATCACATTCCAAGATGGTTTAGATTTGATCAGTTATTGCACGAACTAACCAAATTAGCATTCTACCTGTTGGTGGCCGGAAAAAAGCTCTTCGCAAACTGGTAGAATAATAATTCATTTTTCATCAATTATGAACAAGCTAAGTAGTAAACATTTGAGAAATTGAAAACTATCCTCTAAATCTAATGCACTGTAATCTAATTTTGTAGCATTGAAACACAAATCTTTCACAAATTGTCAAGGGTTGTTGGGCAAATCGCCTAAAAGGGCCAACTTGCCCAAATTTACTTGACGTTCTGTGGGAAACAGAACTTATCCACCAACAAAAATATTGAATCGAAGTAATATATGCCCAGACAGTTCAAGTTTGCAAATTAGTATTGTGCCCTTTTAAGCAAGAATAGAAAGAAATAAACCCACACTTATTCTGGCAAAAATTATCAATCTATTACTAAATTGCAAACAAGTGAAACATCAAAATGTTGTCAACTTAGACAACAAGCAACATTTCAATATAACCTTCTCTTCTCTAATATTATCGAATCTAATTTACGTTATATTTAGCTTGATATTGTCAGACACCTTAGCAATATCTTCCCAAGCCTCCAGTGTTTGTCCCATTTTGTCAATCTACAAACCATCTTACATAAATCATTATATCAAGTTTTTATCTTTCAATCCATATCTTTGACCCGAAAGTTTAAAGTTAGTTATAGGAACGCGACTAGTAGAATTATATTTCAATTCAGTCCATCAAGAGTCTCTGACTCCTAGCAAACGATACACCTCTTACGTAAATCTGTACATAAGTTTATCCCATTATGATTTAGCTAACACAATAGGTTTTTGATACTTTTGACGTTTAGCTATAGGAACACGTATTGCATTTTTCTCAACTCGCCGAGAGAGTCTAGCGTCAAAAGTGTCAAAAATTTTTTCTAATTCTCTTAGAAAATTTCCCCGAGACTCTTCTCGGAAAAAATGAACTAAATGTTGTCGAAATGCTCACTATACCAACCGTTCCAACTTTTCATAAATTGACCCAAATAGCCGTTTGCAATCCCCTCAAAATACATTTTTCTTCATAGCCATACGGAACAAAGACCACAATGGGTCTTTTTATTGTGAAATACCAATTTTAGCTATAGGAATATGTGCTGCAGCTTTACATAGCCAGTCAATAACTGTAAACTGATAGTGAAAGCTCTGCTCCTACAAAGAACGTCACGCTGAGTTCTTACCTTCAAAGGGTATTTTTGCCTTTAAAACTAAGATTTTGGTAGACGAACATGTACACCACTCTGATTCGATGAGATTTACATTTGTGTTAAGAAATATCCTTTTACATAGACCTATGTATAAATATTTAACTACCATTTTACTAAATTTGCCTCATAACAGTTCCTGCAATTTTCCACAAGGCATATAGGGGGTTCTGAACGAAAAAAATATAAGCTTCATAGTCGGTCATGAATAAAGGTCTGATTCGCGCTACAACATAAACTACAATTCCACTGCAAATCTACACGTTCATAATTGTCAATTCAAAATTCTAAAGCATCTCATTGCAGCTATCCCGTTACAGTAGCTCTGTAACAATTACCACTTTTCACTTCACCATTCAGACTCAGCCTCTACCATAAGCTGTTGCTCTATTACAGACTTATGCTCTCGTTTCCTAACACTTTCTTATTTTAATGTCAATTCGCGCGGTATATGTAGAGTTGAAAACGTTTTAAGTTCATGTGACCTCACAGAAGCAGAATCAACAGAGACATATCAAGTAATTGTGTCCTCATTCAGTATGACGTATTTCTATTTTTATAAGTTTAAGAAAACTAGATTAGATATAAGGAACAGGGTAAGCATATCAGTTGCATCAATTTAATAGAATATACGGCTGTTTAGTAAAGAAAAAATAACTCCTAACCCTTTAGACTTGGTGACGGCGCGGAAATGGGGCCAATCATCCAGTACTGATCGGGTTGTAAAACTGTACCAGAACTCGCAAGAGAAAAAAAAACAAGAGTTCGCTGAGCCCCTGGCAAGCAAAATCAAACTGACTAGTGAATTAATTATAAGACGAAATGGCGATAGAATAACTGTTAACGTGTGCTTTACCTACGTCTTTGGTTAGCCTAGGCGGAATAGATAAATTCATTAATGACAAAGCAGACACAGGCCGCAGGTCTGTCCAGTTTTTTTACTATTTGGAATCGAGTTGCCTCTCAGATAAATTCGATTAAGACCTTTTTATAGGAACAGTTTGCTTTTCACCCTATAGAACGTAATGAGTTGTTTTGTGGTGATTTTTTGTTAAAAACTTTTTCTATTGACAAAATGACGGTTGAAAGAGAAAGGGTTGTTCTTGGCACCGATCGAAAACTTTCGTCGAACCGAATCAAAACGGAATGGATGTTTCGTACCTGAATATTAGTTTTCCGGCTGAAACTCCTCCCAAAAGGTGAAAACCTGCCGTCTTATGTAGGGGGTTTTCTTGTCGCTAAATCTCAACGAGTTGAGCAAAAATGTAGTACACGTCCCTATATTTGAAATAGATATTTCGGTGTGAAAAACCCCCCACCGAACGGGGTCCAATATGACGAATATTTTAGTTGAGCATTTTTTAAGGAAGTTTTCTTAACAGATTTTTTTAGAGCAAGATCAAAATATCAAAACCATTTCTTCTACAAAAAGTATCACTTTGTTAACGCCAGTTCTTTACACTGTCCACAGATCCTGGCGAGCTTAGTAAAAATGCGATACATCTTCCTGTAGCTAAGTTTATTATTTCGACGCGAGAAAAGCCGAAGCCTAGGTGTAGGAGCTTTTTCGCTAAGGTGGGAAACATTTCTTCGTACTAATCGAAAGCTCTCGACAAGCTAAATAAAAATGTGACACATACATCTATATATAAAACTAATATTTTTGAGTGAAAATTCCGAAAGTCCAGTTAATCATGTAGTAGAGTGGAAATGCATCTTTCGTGGTTTCTTGAGCGAACGTCTAACAAATGTCAACTAAAGAGTTAAAGTGACACAGGCGAAATTCATTTTCGCAAAATGTCTTTCTTAACTAATTCATAGAGCAAAATATATGGAAAAGATGTAAATATTGGTATGAAAAGAGAACATGAAAAATCGGCAGAATTTATAAGAAACATATCTTCATCATGCTGCACATGGATAAAAATTTGAATATGTCTAGCGGAGATAGTAAGCCACGCGGAAAAAATCACGTAGGAACTTTGAATACTTTCTTCATTGTGTACTAACATAACTTTAACGGTTGCGCCTTCTGTGTACAGATCTCGACACTCGTTCGTAAGGGATTGTGCGTCGCAACATTTGATTACTCCGGCAATTAGTACCACAAGCCATCATAGGGGAACACTAAAAAGCACCCACAAATTGAATTTAATGGTGTCCCGATTTTCAATGATTTGCCGAAGGATCGCTCATCTAATCCCTATGAACAATGTTTTTTTAAATAGCAATTACTAACAAAACAAACGGCCACATGGTCTTTGATCGCTTTGTGAACATTAATTGAGATCACCTTCTTTAAGCTAATAAGACGAGATCAATCGATAAAAGACATACGATTGTCGAGTGTTACGGCCAAAAAAAGTGCGTAATCAACAGTTGCTAATTTGGATGCAATTATGGTATGAGAGCCGTTAACCGATATATTATTAGTCTCCTATCAACAACCTAATTCTTGACAACACATATTCAGATATTCTTCATAATGTTAAAGATGCTAGCTAGCATCGTTGGAATTACCTCTAGTACTCTATAGAAAAAATATTTCAAAAACAAAGAAACACTATTTCCTTCGCTGCTGAATACTAGAGGGGTAAATGCACTGCGCTCGAGGCATGCTTCAGTGAATCCTTTGGGAATTTCCATATTCAACACTTACCTTCAAAGCGTCAATGAAGACGACATAGTGGAACAGGAAAACATTTGATAAAAACATGATTTAGTCTAACTATTTTAGCGACCACTTAGTGATAGTATGAATTAGCAATTCACAGGTCGTTAACAGGTCGCATTCGAGTATATGAAATCCAGTGGCTGCCTTCTCAAATTTGTGGTATCAGCTTTATTGTATCAAAGGAAATTAATTATAAAAGATTTTGAGTGTTTTATGGGCTTACAGGTGAAAAGTAAATAAAAATACCACACTTTTCAGCTTAATTAAATATCTCTTCTACAAAACCTTATATTGTGTAAAATTCTAGTTCGACGAAGATATACCACATAATATAGGTATCTGAAAAACTGATTACCCTGTACCAATTCACGATTAATAAAATGGGATAAAGCAACGAAAAACTTCTAGCTTGCCCTCCCGTGTAAAACGTCAGAGATGGCTGCCAAAGGTTAATTTTACATCGAAAACAGGCTAATATATCTTTGCCTCATGTTTTATATTGTCGTCGGGCCCGCTAAGCACTACCGCTCTTGAATCTAACACATTTCAAACAACTGGACATGCTCAACTACAGTTTTACGAGAAATCAAGTATTCGAGAAAACAAAGCGAAAGGTATAGTGTGCGATCACAAATTTCACCATTCCGAGCAGTACAATAACGAGAGAAGCTGTGTACCACGTAACTGTATGTAAAAATTTGTGTTCGATCAAATGTGTTATTCGGTTCGCATTTTGAAGAAATATTAATATATTTGAGGTTTGTCACGAAGGCTACTCCGTGCTTTTTTATTTGAACGAAAACTGTGGTTTTTATTTTTTTTTATTTACTTTTTAAAATGCAGCATAAATTTCCATCTGATTATTGACAAATCCTACCCAATTTAAGTTCACGTCCAAGACTTAACAGAAGATAAGTAGTCCTCAATGTTTGCTTCATCCTCCTCGTTGTCTGTGGCAAACCTGACACGTACAAATTGATCGTCCGTGCCCGATTTGAGGGTGAAGAGGTTCACTTCAGCTAAATTGCACAAGTTTGGTGTAGATTACTAGATTTTGTGATCATCATAATGAACGACAAAACAGCGAATTGTCACACACACATGTATCTAATTAGCACTTTTAAGTAATGTATCTATATACATATTAGAATGCATGTAGAACAAGCGCAAGTCTTAGCCATTACCTTAATTATTTATTATGAATTAATTTTATATTTGCTACCAAAATAAGTCCTGGTGATGGTGCAATGGGTAACATCTGCCTGCTAAACTGTCGAACTCGGACACACTTCAGTGGTGCTAAAAGCCAGTCATCTGATGGAATAGCTAACGGCGATATCGAACATGAAGCTCGAAACGTTCAATTATCAAATTAAACCTCTTCTTTTAGTAATGTATATCTCCCACTCGACATCGCCAGAGCCCACTTTTGCAATCAGGCTCGTGGCCATATTAAACGTATGATAGAAAAATTACATAATAAATGTTATTTTAACAAATATAATATAGATCCTCCCTAAAAAAAAACTAGATGGGATTACTTGATGTGCAATGTATAGTTAAGCATATCACACCATACTGAATTGACTATCACCCGACTCAAAAAAAAAGATCCGTTTACTGCAATGAAGCGGTAAGGCATTGTATGTTCTCAGTATTCGTTTCTATGAAACAAAAAGTATTGCTAATAGGTTCAGCTTCAAAATGTTGTCGAATTGTAGGGTAGTCAATTGCAAGGAACTGTGGGTGGTCCAAAAAGAGTGTTGACAAGCTTCTATTTATTTTCTCTCATGGAAGAAGCCCTCCTACCCAATCTTTCGACAGAGAAACAACGTCTTGAGTTACTACCCAAGAAATCAATACAAAGACAGGAAGGAAAATACCCTAACATTGTTCCTCGACGCCAGGCTGTTCGGATCACGTTGATCCAAATGGTCACACTTGGCTTCTAGTCTTGGTTCAACTATGCTGCGCACAGAAGCTTGATTCGAATAAGTTACAGAGCTTCTGTCAATGGAGAAATAAAGCAACAACAACGAGATAGACAATAGACACCCCACCGTGCAAGGTTGGTATCTAGGAGCCCTTGTTCTCTCGCTTTTCCACAACTGCACTGCCAACTCGTTTTAGTTGGATAGTTTACTGGTTTAGATAAGAGGCTTACAAGGGTCTAATTCTCTCAAGGGTAATCAGCCAATACAAATGTTTAGATGCACTTGTTTACCAATGGAAAATCAACTCTTTCAATAACAGAGCAGCACTGGAATTTGATTCGAAGACCCATTCGTCTTTACGGATGCTTAATTATATTTTTTTAACTAATTTATACTTCCTAAAGGAAAAAAGCTCTAGTACTTGCTATATTGATTTAAAGCAATGTAGTTCACTGGGCAAAGTTCACAAAGCATTCTCGATCATTTTCTATTTTTAACAATAAACAGCTTATTTATCTACATCTGTTAATCATTTTAACGATTTTTATAAGTGTGCAATTTAAAAATACTTTCTTGTCTCAAGGCTAGTTGGTAACTGAGATTAATATGGCATAAAACTTTCGTTGGTAAGGATTTGTGAAAGCTGCAAAAGAAATTAATACATCCAAATTGAATGCCAGTTCCATTGTTTCATTCAGTCTCGATCATTTTAGCTCAAAAATAGTTCTCCGATTTTTGTATAAGGCATATACCTAAGAATATTACCAGGTTTTTAAAGTGCCAGGCATCCTAATGAGTTTTTAACCAAGGCTGGGCAGTTTTCCATGTATCTCACGCATATTTTTTCTTGTTTAGTTATCAAAATGACCCTTTGAATAGACAGGCATACCTTGGATCAGAAAAGAAGAATTTGCGAGATCCCACTAACAAACTTGGTGATCTTACGGTTGCAGACAACATTTTTATTTCACACATATTACAAACAAATTGTTGTCATAAATATAATACACTATACGACGTTTTGCTGTCACAAGTATCCAGAGATATTTGATTTCATTTCTTGACTTAGTCAGTAGAGGTATTTCCTTCAGCCTAATTTCTCAGAGCGCGTTTTTATTGCTCTTGATAGTAAACTTGTGTACATACGTTCACCCTTCCCCGAAATCAGCCAACTCAGCCAGTATGAATGTTTTTAATCTTATGTAGGCCCGTACTATCCATGAGTACATGCAGAATTTTCGTACAAGTAAAAGCAATGTGTGAAACCAACCATAAACATGAAATCGCTTATAGTGAATACACCTGCTCTTTCAATAAAACCTTCTTAACTTTATTTTCTTGACATTTATAAAAAGACTGATAGCTATAGCATTTCATTGGTCTCGTTTCAGAAACCTAACCTTCGATTGCCAAATAGGATCGCGTAGAGTTCAGATACAGCTTTTGACGCGCAAAGCAGAAAAGTCCATCTTTAAAAGACAAACCCTCAAACGTGCGTCCCAAACTTCCCTACAAGGCTACGTGAAGCGTGGAATATTGTATATATAGTAAACTATAGAAGTCATTAATAAATATTGGTCGAGTCGACACAATGACACAGCCTGCTTTGATACATGATATGTGATATTTATAAAAATGTTTTTTTACAAATAATAAGTGTACACCAATCCCTTGTAACTTCTCATAATGTAGAGATGGGGCTCACACCTTTTTCTATTAAAGCCATGTTGGTTTAAATTATTTAGTACTTTAAAACTGACGCAGGTCTACAAGTTTAGTGCAACTCTGGCTGCTAGCTTTTTTCAACCGATTTCAAAACGAATAGCTGCCTTACCTCATATTTTATCGTTATTTATTATTATTACCTTAGATTGAAAGAATATTTCATTCTGGAATAATCGTTCCATTAAGTTACTGATCATCCTGGAGGATATATCGAGAATAACAATGCCAAACGAATTGCAGTATGGGAGCCTCGAGCACTAAAGGCAACTGATGACGACGTTAATGCGCACGCGGATTGTGATAACGCTTGGGTAAGCCTTCCAAGTAACAAAAATTCGGCTGAAACAAATAACTTGTCATGATTTTCTTTAGAGTTGTTGCTTCCTTCTCCCGATCTGCCGAAGCCGGTCTTCGCAGTGCTCACAAAATGGATCCTGTAATTAGAATCCGTCGCGTATGCTTCAGGTTGGCCGCACCCTCATCTTCGAAGGGTTGTCTTTCGGTTGTTTGAAGTCGATGAGACCATGCTTAAAAGCCCAACTATTCGACAAGTTTAAACAGAAAGCGATTTCCAGCCCGTCGAAGTGTAGCTTTTTACATGACGCCAGGAACAAACCTCACCTTCATCAGATAAAGAACGTCTCACGTTGTACGCCTTTTAGACTTCGCTATAATTAAGGGTCAAGAAATCCAGATTCTGAAATCCAAGACGTTGTATATGCCGGCCACAAAACAATTGCCGTCGACGCTTTATCTGACCCCGAGAAGGTCCGAGTAGATAAACCCTGCTTACTTCGTATCTGCAAGGCTCCTACGGGATTCATAAGAAATACATCGCGAGCTTGTCTTTTTCGTCCTATGCAACATGAAGGATCTGGTTGATATACCGATCATTTGACTGGTCAGCTTAATACAACAAATAAGCTTCTCCTGTGATGTCTTCGGTAGGCTTTGGCAACTAAATAACAGGAAGACATTAGCGAAACTGAGTTAGGCGCGATTGTGGTATCTGGTATCGAAGCAGAGTGGTAACATCACCATGCGCATCTATCAGTACCCTTGTCAAAATGCTGCTTAGAGAAAGGGGGCCTGGATATCATTAGCCCTTTGGTGACAGCAAAGCTTCTTATATGTCTATCGACTATAGTTGTCTTACCTAGCTTGCGCAGGTAGCACCCCATGTCGAGACCCCGTGCTGTAATTCGAGCATAGGAAGTTTCGCAGCGGCTTTAGCACAACTACGACGCACAATGTAACCTATTTCATATCACGGGAGGTGATCGATTATCTTAAATCAGACATTCGGACGACTGTCGGGCGTTTACAAGGCAACGATGTTATGGAGCATATAATCGGAGGATCTTTGCGTAGCCTAGGGCTGCAATTCTTTTCTGTAGCCTTCCGTACACATATATACATTCAGTAAAAGTCATAGCAGTTGGCCACATATCCCTTGCTTTGACGGTCAGCTACCGGATTTAGGACGTAGCGATACTTTGGTCCAGCAATGCCCGGCGTCCCTGCATTCGGAAAGTTCTCGGAATATCATGGTCGAGCAACCGAAAAATCTTTTACCCGGACGTCACAATTAAGCTCTCGCTTGTGGTGGTATTGAGAATCGCCACCCAGGGTAGGAACTTCTGCAGCTGATAGCGCCTCTCAGCCACTACGGGACCGAGTCAGTAATCATTTGAACCGCCCGCTCGTCCAGTTCGCTGCACCGAAAATGCCTGACACTCTGGTGACTCCGATATGATTCTTCTCATGGTAGTCTGACACCTTCCACAATATAAAGTAGGTCCCGTTGCCAATCTCCACAGCGATGAATATCTTAAAGGAGCACTACGAGGCTTCACCGCGTGAATTACAGCTCAGGACGTCACCCTCGGTACTACCATGCTTTTCTTCCCAACTTGCTACTACTGCACACAAACAGAAATCTTTTCTCTATATCCTCCACGTCTTTGATAACGAAAATTTAAACTGAATACTTTGTCATGGGCTGACAGGAAACAGTGTTTCGCAACCACTTAGCTCTCGCAGGTATATTTCCTTAGATATATTTTCACTCACAACTAAGCCACGCTTATTCGGGGAATGTCCTCATGTCGAGACCGCATCTTCTAGTGTGCAGTCATCTCGTGTCGACCTTCGTAGGCTTTTCCGCGTACGCAAAAAAATATTTCCGTACGTTTATCGAGCGGCATTCCCAAACCGAATAACGAGTTAATTCATGTTGTTGTCGCGTAGTGCCCGTAGTGATGGTGGTTCGTCACCTGGCCCGATAGAGTTGATAAGTCGTTTTCTTCCCGCGAGGAACTCACGGATTCCTAAGCAACGGAGTAGGCAAGGGCACACTCTCTTGACTTTTGTTGTAAGCCAGTTTTCATCGCAGCCTCATACGAACTTATATGCTTCAACCTAGGTATCGCTCTCTAGAAAATACTACGCCATCGGCCAACGTACAGTTTTATCAACATTTGGGTATCGCTGATGACAGGTTGAAAACACTGACACTTCATACGGTACCCTGACAGAACTGGTTGTAATCTTCTCGGACTTCTCTGCCTGCGTTGAAAGACCTTCCATATTTCCGGCAACACCCGTACTATCGCCGCTTACCAAGAGTGGCTAATCCAGGGGTCACACGGTAGAGGGTGAGAATTGCAGACATGCTACGTAATAGAAAATAGCATAGTTTTTTTAGCGTTTATTAGGAAGATGCTTTTATATATATTTCTTCTTTATTTGGTTGCAGCTTATCCAGCGGTGCTTATTCAGCGGATGCAAACCGTTCGAAAGCCTCTTCGTTCATTTTAAAAAGGCACGAAAACCGCCCGACTTCCCTTGGCAGCTTTACAGTTCTTTTTTGAAGTCACTTCATGTAGCGTGTCCTATGCACGCGAGTCAAAGGTTTCTCGGGACATCCCTTGCCGGTACTGTCAGTGATTCCGGCAACGCCGTTTAATTACCCGGGCACTCGACAATTGGACCCGCTGTTAACATAATCGTTAGTCATCCCACATTTTGGCAGGTTATTTATTACAGACAGAATGTGCCAAGCCATTGCTCTTAAAATAATGCCTATTCTTTCTAAAACGAAATCTCAAATCCGTCATGGCGGAGCGCCAGTTTGCCCTAGGCATAAGCGAAAATCAGCCACTGTTTAATATCGTTGAACCGGACCCCATTGAAATTACTAACGCTGACTTTTTTTATTCAAAATACCCGCTCTCAAAACACAAAGTTCAAAGAAAACTCTGTGATTTAAACAAAACAATCGCAACTAAGAATTTAGAAAAGTAAGCATTTCTTGATCAGTCAATAGTAATACTGGCCGGTTTGCCAAAATTAACTTTCTTTACTCATAAATGTGATCAAATTAGTCATTTTCGCCAAATGCTTATGCTAACTTTTTCAGTTGATCTTTCATATTCAAAATTATTTGGTAAGTTTTGAAATTAAATTACAGTGTTTGTCTCATCTACTATAACTAACTATTGTTTCTACTATGGATTCCGGCAACAATAGGAATCAACTTCAAATATTTAAAGTTCTACTCAGACTTACCATTAGTTCCGGTCAACGTAACGAATAACTATGTATGATGTAAATTTTTTGACATTTCAGTAGCCATAAAGGTATTATTAAGCAAACAGGTGATTATTAAGCAAGAGTTGGGTTCAATCTCCTGGGTAATTGTAGTGTCAGCTTTCTAAAACTTATTTTTTTTTTTTTTATAGATGTTAGTACTCGCTAACATTTTTGAAGGGAAGTACACGAAAAAGGAGAGACCAATGGATTTCATGGGCGCAACCATAATTAGATCAACATTGATAGATCCATATATTTCTACATAGATCTCTGCGATATCCAGATAGGGTCACCGACACTGAACCGTTGCCATTGAGCTTAGGCGAAACTAAGCAAACGCTTGTGCCCTTTTCGACGTGTATTCGCCATGGCAATATATTTAGACGACTGCATTAAGCTGCCGTAACTATCTCATTATTTACGAATAATGCCCTTAAACATTAGCAGTGTCTTCTTTCCTAAATGGCCTGAAAGATACCACCAATCACTTTAGGTGCCCAATATAAGACCCGCCTTAATCTTTTGTCAGCTTCTTGGGAAAGAGAGGAGGCTGCCTCTCTTACTGCAAGCGTTCCCTCAACCGCAAGTAGCATCAGTGTTTGTAACTCCACTTACATGAGAGTGTGTAGCACAATGAAATGGCTCATCGCTATGCAGGTAAATGCTATATTTTCGCAACTGTAAATTTACCTCGAGCCCGCGACAAATTAATTAATTCTCTTTTTCCTTGGGCTAATCTTTTTGATATGGTAGAAGAAACCGGACATTAGAATACAGAAAATCTGTTGGAAGTGCATTTTTTTTCCAATACCGTAAAGCTATTTTGCGGGATTAAGTGCCTGATTCAGAAAAGCCAGGTTAACAGGTAAAAACCGCTGTTTCAAATGGTAGCCCAGCACCCAAGGCGAGAAAGCCTCAAAAAAACCTCAGGCGAAGAGAAAGAAATTGAATTGCAAGCGTAATTAAAATTACACGCATCAAGACGGTTATGAGATCGTCTTATTGCTATGACGTATTCAATAAAAGTCAAAGATGATGTATAGTGCGTACTGATGATAGAACAATGATATTTAATAAATGAAAAGGCTAACGGTCAGAGCCTTCAGAGCGCCACTAATGCCACATAAGGTGAGAGCGACTTACACGATGGTCATCACCGTTAGAGGTAAAAATGTTAAAAGTTATTGAGGGTTTGTCAGTGCGTATGTTATTGTTTAGTCGAATAAGATTAGTTCTGAGTACTTGTTACCCCTCACAGGTGTTTCCCTTACAGAATTTAGTGAATACAACAAGCGCTGTTGTCTTGGCTTAGACTCGGTAAAAGTTCATAGAATAAGAAAAGGCCCAACGTGTTCGTGCATCGCATAAAATACTGCGATGTGTGTGCAATGATCCATTCACTGGAGCATATCACACTCTTCGAGGGGAAAAGGTTAAAAGTTGAAAGAAAGGAGAGCGCCCATTTAAGTTTGGCGTCATGCTAAACTGGGTGCTCCCGGATGAAGATAGGTGGACAACAATTTCCGAGTACGTGACAAAGGTTATGGAGCTCAAAGAAGAATAGCAGTAAATAAGACACAGACAAAAGGCAGAGGTTTGCTGAGCCCTTCTTCCTTGGAGGGCGAGATAGTATCAAAACGAGTAACGACACAGGACCAGAAATGTAGAACCCGAAGTAACGTTTCACACAATTGTGGCTATGTAAATGTTGGGCTTGGTATCCGCAAAACGACATTTACGTTTCAATTTTTTTATGTTTAAATCGAGCGGGCGATGACAACCTGCTATAAGTTTGATTAAGGGTCCAAAATTGGTTTAATTATATTGTAGTCTCGATTTGCAAATTACCGACACTAGATACTAGCTGAATTATTTTGAGTATATCGTGATTAAGCCGCGTGTCAACAATTCACGAAATACTAAAGGTGCTTCGCTGAAGATTACTCTGCCTACTTTTTTTATATCTTCTGGTTTTATAATATTTACTTGCTAATGGTAATGTGTTGTAAACGATTAGAAATCGTTTATGGCTCTACGAGGCCGGCGTCGCCCTCCAGCATAGGTCTCAAAAGTCTACCCTTTCTTTTGACCCCAAAGTTAAATATATCGGATAACAGAAAGCTTATTTTTAACATGCGCTTTTTTTAATATTTTTTTTAAAGAAGTCGAAGAGCTGCTAAAAGAATATAGAAATCTTTATTTATAATTATTTATTCTGCTTAGAATCAGGTTCACCCAACTAAAACATGTAGTCTTATCTAATTTTTGTTCATCTTAAAAAGTGGTTAAAAACTATCTTTGACAAATTTAGGAAGTCAGGTTAAATGCTTTCCTTAAGTGAATTGATGAAGTTACTTTTATGTGGTACTCTCAGCTAAAGAGTCTCCCTCTAAAGAGTACTCTCTTCCTAACACGAATGATACGAAATTTCGCAAGGTTTTTTCATACTAATTAAAAAATGCCTAACATTGCTAAAATTGCTATTATAAAACACGAAAAGAACTTTGCATTCAAATATAATAGGCATTAACAAACAGAGAATCAGAAGAATAATAAACAAAAAACGGCCATGTTTACGCCTTTAAATTAGCTTAAAAAGATATTATTAAAAAATATTTAAAAAAATATAAATTATCATTATCGTTCTTAACAAGAACTACTTAAAGATGTCAATTTTTTCAAAAATGTAATATCAGACTTACCAGGTAAGACAGTTAAAAACGCTCTCTATCGTCTCGTTCTAATCTTTATCTTATCGACAAACGTAGGTCGTGACTGGGCATTAATAACGCTAGACGGATCTCCATCGGCTTAAATATAAACGGATTTTAGTCGCTAGATTGCCTACAAGTTTATTGCTGCCTGCACGAGTTTTTTGCTGTTATAAAACGCCCAAGGTTAAAAGCGAGTGTAGGAAAATCAGTCGCAGGTTCCATCCGGTCCTGACAGGCTCGGCCCCTGCCACAAAGCTAGCGCTGCCTGTAACCATTAGATTTCCAATACAGAACGGGGTTTCCGGAACTATTAATATTTAACCTACTCTATAGATTATAATCCTAATGCGGTCTTACTTTCGTAAAGATACTGTCAGTCTACTACAGGACACTTGCCGTTTTTCCCTAACAGTCAAATTTATCTTAATAAACCTCATAATAATGGCTTAATTTGCTATTATCCGCGAAAACATTGTCACTGCTACCTACAAAGGCGTTGAGTTCCTAAAGGTTAATCATTCTTCGATCCTGCTTAGCATGAGGTGCCTGTTTATCATTCCATTTCTACTTAACCATATGACTCAAAACTAGGCCACATTTGTTAACTCTAGTTAACCGTTTCATTGCAACCACTTTGACTAAAAGAACGCTAATAAGTCGACAACCACCTATAGTGAAAAAATTCTTTTCTTGTTGCACAAAATTAGGATTGTCCCGTCACTCTTTCGCGAGCCATGCCGCTTTGTATGGTTTACAAACATGTATTTATATGTTTACAAATCATGGACAGTTCTTTAGATATCTGTAGACTTTTTCTGGTGCCCACTGAATAAGCCGGTAATTTTCGTTTGTTTTTATCTCAGTCCATTATATTGCGTTCAGATGTTTGGTTTTCTGATAATGCAGGGAGCTTGCAGCAGGAAACGAAACCAATTTAACTTACACATATTTTAACGTATTATTTCAGTAAAAGATGAAGCACTCGGCTGCACCACGATCGGATCCTCGCCAATTCTCGAGATGAAGTCGCTCGATCCTTCTGGAGGCGAAGGCCATCTTTTGGTCAATGCTGGAGGGATAGTGGATACCCAGCCTCCACTTTCGCCTTGTCTATCACCTTTATCGCCTTTGACGCCTTTAACAGGCGCCAGTACGCAGGGCCCACCTTCTCAGACTGCCTTGCAAATCCTTGAACAACATGGTAGAAGCCCAATGCACCATTCAGCAGCTGGCAGCCTTACATTAACCACCAACAACCTCAACAACAACAATCACTCGTCAAATAACACTCTTAATAACTGCTTAAATAACAGCCTTACCTCGCACAGTGTGCACTTATTTCATCATCACGTGTCTTCAGGTACGTATGATACTCGGCACTGCTTGATATCGTTTCAAAGAATCCTACAAATAGTTATCTAAGGATATGAGCACAACTGGCTTGACAAATACTATGACTTACTTCCGCTTAATTTTATGTACAACAGTATTATCACTCTAGTTGTGTCTTCTTACTCAAGGAATGTTTACGATTACCGTAGCTACATTTAATTCTTCTTGAGTGAGTGATATTGAGCGGTCGTCTGTCCATACATCGCTGCGATATTTTCATTTTTAGCTCTGGTCGATTCTGACAAAAGCCTACTCAACAGTTTTTGACACGTTACTGTCTCTCGGCGCTGTTGTTGATACGATGATTAAATTTTTATAAGTTCAACCCACAATTATGTCTCAAGACGTTGACACGCTACATCAACACTAATTGTGCTAAAACTTTTTTTATTAATCTGAAAAGAAATGATCTAACGTATTAAAAGCAGTAAACTTGCGGCCGAATTAGAAATGGAAGCTTCGAGGTTGAGCTTTTTTTTTGACGATAAATTACAGCTAACGATCTCTCACTACTTCTGCCAAAACACAGATTCACCGTTACAGACAGCGATGTATCATTTTTATTGAACCAGATAGTCATATATTACAGTCAATCATTAACAAAAGTAAATGTAAAAAAAAAACTAAAATATAACATTTGATAGTCAATTTGTGTGTGGGGCACTTGTAGTTTCAGCAGCATGGGAGCCAACCAAATAATGCCCTGTACGCCACAGTTCTCGCATGATTCAAAGTGCCTATGTACGAAGTACCTATCTTTTTATTAGCGAGCTAGTTGTGAAACCAGTAGCAATGATGAATAAACAACTGCTTGATTGAGGTCCTGCACGGTGGTGTAAATTTCTGATTTTTGCAACCATGCGAACTATAGCGTGACAACCTATATAGAAGGTGAACCTCAGTAATAACTACTTAATTTGCCTGTTTTTTTTCTTATTCCGTGATTCATAATACTACTCACGACCTCTTTCCATTTAAATATTTTTAAATAATTTGTTATCTCTGACCTGACGGCTACCTAGGTAGTTGATCGAAGGCTTACTCCAATAACGAGAGAAGTAGTTTTATCATCTCTATTTACAAAGAGTTACTAGTTGGCACTGTCGCTAGCTAAAATTGACGATTTTTGGTCGGCCTTTGTGTTCTTATTTATGAAGTATATGCTGTAAAAAAGAGCCTGTCTCTCCTATATCTCCATAACTAAGTTTAAGTCTAGCTTAATAGTTTATCTATGATATGACCGATCGACCCAAATAAAAATTGCATCAGAACTCTGCGTGAATTGTATATTTCAATAAGTTCGATTATTTCCCGGCTACACGGCTAAGAATCATCAGTGCGTTGATCCTGCATTGGAGTTGATTGTGTTCTAGTTTGTTTTACTATGACTGTGCGTTGGCACCCGACATGAATTCTAGGACTGTCTATCAGACTATGAGACTGCATTTTAAGATCTACAATAGTGTTACAGGACTGAGCTCCGCGTGGTAACCGGGTATGATACTTGCACTTCGTACAGGACAACCCCATGACTGAAGCCATATGAGTTCTTAAAAAATAGTTCGCTAATTCATAGACAAGATTTGGAATATCCATGGAAAATCTTCTAAACAAAATTATAGAAAGCGACCTCATAATGTTTGCCGGGTGTGTGTAGAACTTTGAGTTCTGAAGCAGCGAAAATATGGTTGTTCCGATAGGTAATTTTTTGCTACAAATCTGCTTTTACTGTACGCAGTAGACCTAAATAGGTACTTCGCCTGATTGTTTTGTCCTTCCTAAGAACTTTTGCAGTGTATCAGATTTTCACTTTCACCGAATAATCGGATATTCTACACAATTATGAACTGAACCTGAAGCTACCCAAGACTTGCTGTTTTATGTTGAAAGAAGGCGCCATTGCTCGTGCCTTCTGATGTTTCTGTGCAGAAATCGACGCCTGTGGCCCGATCTTGTTGAAAAGCTGGGCAAATTGTCAGGCAGAATAAGCAGATCTGTCTTCTGTCGATTGGTTACGTCGTTGAGAACATAAACACTGACTCTCGAATGAATTCTACTAAATGGATAGCTAATTATGGTTTAATGAATACAGTCCATCCTTAGCAGAATGACGAGTGTTTAAATCTATGATTGGTTATCCTCCTCTTTTGTAATAATAATTGTTTGTGCAACCGTTTGTTTGTTAAATAAAGTTGGAATCACGATGTTTTAATCAGGCTCTCAAAGCTTTTTTGGATCCTGCATTTTCTTCCTGCTTGTCTGACTTGTGCGAGTGTATATTCAGTATAATGAATATAGATAATAATAGCAAAAACACTACCGATAATATCGGTTTTATCACGAATAAGCTCCCCCATTAGCCCAGAAGATCTCCAAACTGTAACAACCGGATCCGCTCGATGAACTGCACGCGTTGCGTTCAACACAAGATTATCCTGAGTGCAATCCATTGAACACCGACAATATTGGAAAAAAAAATAAACTAATTACGTTTTACTGTCTGAATTGCAACCCTCCATCTCATGCATTCAATGATGGCATACCCACTGGACTCAACCGGAAAAGTGTTACCGCTGTTTCTGTTTAGAAAAATTCGAGTACGTCTTAATGTAAGCAAGGAACCTGCACACGCATTGTGAACCGCGTATTACCAAAAAAGCCTAGACTGTCTTGTTCTAATTACAAGATAGATTGACGTGCACACCGCGGCGCATCCGTATCGAATTAGCAAAGCGTTTCGTGACGCTCAGCATTTCAGGCATTATTCGCAGGAACTCTCATAACAAGGAATTAGCAGCCTCATATAGGCGGGCGTAAAAGTTTTGTACGAAATGGAAAGAAATCTAGGTGTAGAAACGGAGGTAACTTCTTGCGAGTAGGCGAAACGCTCAACAACCTTTAATAGAAAATACATGACAGAGTTCACATTCTACGTCATTTTAGACCAGTAATAATGAACTTTCGCAAGTACCTGCGTTCCACTTCTATATTCAAAGTCCATAGATATTTGTGTCCGTTCTGGAGGAAAAGGTCGTTGTAGTTCAGATGCTTTAGTATTCGCTAAGTCATGGAATCAACGCCTAGGGTCAGGAAAGTTCAACTTCAATTTGGTAATCACTCTTATTCATCACCCATTCAAGTAAAGCTTTAAGTCGATTTGTGCTAATGAAACAATAATAATGAACTATAGAGATCGGGAACGAACCTCAGCATTCTTGATTTGCATCCAAAAAAGCAATAAATTGATTATCTTGCTGATTCGTGGCAAAACTCAACTCTCAGTTGAAGAGCAACGTGTTTATCTAAATATATTACTTGCTTATCAATTAACCCCTCACTTTTTCTCAAAAAAAAGTGCCTGTAATTCCCTATGGGAGTCTACTACTTCCAGTGTACGATTTTGTATTTTGCACCCATATGTATGATTTTATAATTACAAAAACGTGAAGGGTCCTTATGCTGAGCTTCTTTCTGTGGCCGTTACCGACCTGATCGTACAGGTGAAAACGAATGTGTACTAATAAAACCTGAGTTCCGTTCCGTGGTATAGCAGCGCATAACTTTGAATTCTGAAACATTCGCTATTAATGCCATTTATAATTCCAAAACTTGATATTGTGTAATCTATGTCCCCAATTAGATTGTCAATTGATCTTCAATATAGAATTCGTGCATAAGGAGCTCGGGGATCTGGTTGGGATCAACTACCCGGTGATTTCAACTTTCCCACTCTGTATTTGACCTCGTCAAATTGTACCGGATCGGCCGCCAATGAGGTACATATATTAGGCTGTAACACAAGTATCTTTTGTTACCTTTAGTATTTCCTTTTCCTTTTACCTCTACACTGTTTATTTACCTCTATACACTGCTCTCTCTTTTAAAAGTTAGTTAAAATTTCAGTGTGCAGTAAATGGAATTTCATGTCGAGTTGTAATTCTACAAACAAAAATTTCAGGGCCATTTTTTACATTTACGCTCCTTCATCTTTTGCTAAGGTCAAACGATTTCCGAGGCAATACGGGATATTTGCGCCATGTACAGCAAGGGCCCCATTACTGAGAGCACTGCTTAACACTAGTTTGCAAAACACATCCTAGAAGCGGTGGATTCGCCCCGCTTCAGTCGGTCGTCTGAGTTCGACAAGAAGAAGTTAAACGCACTTTTAACAGAAAATGGCCGGCAAATTCATGAGTTAAACGAGAAAATAAATTACAGTCATATGGCAAATCAACAGACACATTGAATCTATACCCAAATTTTAGGAGTTTAAATGCTCACGAATCCGCAGAAAAGCACCGTTTCTTCTTGCCTTTCAACATCTTATTCGAGATCGAGCAACACGCAACCGCAATGATAGGTTCTACACCAAGCTATCACCGGTGACTGAAAATGGTGTTATCACTAAGAGATGGAGTACAGAGAAAAAAAAAAATAGGCAGTTTCGAGTCCAGTCCAAGCTCAAAGTTAAGTTGGATTTTCATCCCAGGAGAAAAAACCGTAATTTGCGTTTGGTAGAACTAAAATTGTTTTATACGGACTAAGGAATGCTTGAAAAAGTAAGATGGTTAACAAAGGTCTGCATATAACCCAGTTGCACTAAATGAACGAGGCTATCCCACAGAAAGGGTTCTATAGACGAGGCTAAGTTATCTTTCTCCACGACAATGCCAGGTCGCAAATAATAAAAGTCGGAAAAGCTGCCCACCAGGAACTTGAGAGGGAAACTCTTGCATTCACCATAGTGTCCAGCCCCGCTCACCTTACGGACTATGATCTTACCCAATCACTGGTAAATGAAATTAGCAAGCACAGGTTTAACAGTGTAACCTGTCCCAAAACGTGGCTGGACCAATTTTCAGCACGACCTTAAGAAACTTCTGGCGATAAACAAATTGATTGACAGACGCGGGTAAGACGTGTGCTGCAGTCGTTTTCAATTGATTATATCCAATTTTTCTTGATTATTCTTTCGCAACTCGTGGCATAAATATTCACTTATTTTTTTTTAATAGAGATTGAATATTTCATTCAGAGCATTAATGTTCAGCGCTCCTGTATAAAAATTGTTTACCTAGTTTAAATGGTAATTCGTACGTGCAATCTTCTTGCATGACGCGCCTAAATTTTGCAAACGCCAGTTACCAAGCGATCATTGTTAGTCTGCAGCTTATGAACTGACAACGGCTTTTTTCCCTCTGAACCTTTGTCAAAGAATAATATTATGCGCTTGTTGATATCATTATACATTTAATTAACTGTTCTGCTGCTTTTTACACCACTGTTTTTATGCCCCTGGATAGGTTTGTCTCCTATTCTAGACTCCAGTCTGCTGACCCCCTATTCTGGATTGCTGAGTAGCACGCGAATCGGCTCGTGCATTGGTCAATATAAAGTTCCTTCTATTTAAAGGGTTTACAAAGTATGTATAATATAATTGCATACATAGAACAGGCTCTTCCTAGATGAATCTGGTCTCCTCCCCGTAAAATCACTTTATTGTTGAACAGTTGAAGTAGATTATTTTTTTAAAAGTTGCTGAGACAGTTGTCGTTATGGAACATCTGAAAATCAATTTCTTTATGAAGAGAGTGAATGGTACTTTGCAGATCAGCACACTCACGGGGGGCACCACTCTACGCATTTTTGAAAACGGTCTTGAAAACTTTGTAAGGTGTTCATATGCTGAACTGGAGACTGTACTTGTGAGCGTTGGAGCTGCCTACAAACGACTAGGTAGACATCAAAACTGAAATAAGACTCAGAGTTCTGTAATATAAAATTGCCGCTTTTTTTGAGCATTCACCAACGTGAGTCCTAGATCAGTGCCAAAAGTAACGTGTAGATTGTAAATACCGCACCATCTAAAAGATCAATTATAGTCCTAATAATAGCAGATTTTGGTGAAGGTGACATGGTTTTGTTGTTCCTTGCCTAGGCTGTAATTAAGTCAATCGCCTCTGGGACGGCAAAAATGTCTGTTGTCTCGTTTTGTTCGGGATAGATTTTTGGTCGCCAACACTGTATGAATAGGGACACTTTTGAATAGAAATTCAAAGCAAAATATAATGTATAGAAAAGGCCTAGATTGTAGTCGTACGAAACTCCAGATGGAGCTTTTGTAGAGACTGACAAGCAATCTCCGACCTTTACCTAGAATAGGCGACCTGTGAGGTCGGCGCGACACCAATCTGTAACTCTTGAGGAGAGACATATTTGAAGTTAATAGGTTGTTTCCCACCCCGTCAAATGCAGGGGAAAAATACAAATAAACGCTGTGAATTGCACTGTGATCATTTTTAGTAAGTGTTCTGTCGTGAACAAATTGACTTATCTCTGGTAAACCCATGCTGATTTGGGTCCAAGAGTTTAGATGAGAATAAATAGGCGGATATGTGATTTACGATGATGTCTTCTATTACAATATTAAATGTGAACTTCAGAGCAATGGGACGATAGTCAGCAGCCAAGCGCTCTTCTTTTCTTGCAGACTGGAGTTACAACACCAGCGTGAATGAGTGAGGGTACGACACCTTCGTTGAAAGACCTAGTAGATGATGGGCTCGGCAAGCACGTCGGCCAGCTCCTTGAAGATAGTTGGAAGCAGGTTGTTAGATGTGAAGCTCAACTTTCGATCAAAGCTGTTAAGTTTCTTGAAGATTCGTTCAGATGCAAAGCCAATGTCACTGATGCCCATGGGGGCTTGAGGCCACATTAGAGTAAGTCCCATCAGAAACAACGTATTGTGATTTGAAGTAGTTTAGGAGTATCATCCTTTTTATATTCTCAGTCCCCAGTGAATTTCCAGTTATCAAATAAGTTTTACTGTGCATGTTTAACGGTCCACTTGCATACGAAAAAAAGCGTTAAAACTCTTTATGCCAGAGCTCTGACTCGATTAGGTTTCGTAAGCGGGTTGTCGCATGCTGTAGTAATTTATAAAGGCTTTCATAGGAAAGTGTCTATTGAAAATACGGCAGTGACTCGCTTAACATAGGAGGTCAACGGTGATCTATGTTAACTAGTCCATACATGTTCTGCTATATATATATGACTTATATGAAATTAGTTTTGTGATAGTTGAGTTGCGTGGGGCGTTCCAAGTACAGCTTTGAGAGATTGATGTTGTTGACGTTAAACGATCTCAGACGAGTGACGAAAGCGTAGTCGAGACTGAACACCGCAGTCCCCCCCCCCCTAATTTGAGAATATTAAATTAATTTTTGATTGTGTTACGTCTGAACTTTGTGGTTGTCCTGACAAGCTGAATATAAACGAAGATCCAAAAATAATACTTTTGTTTAGATAAACCCGTGTGGGATAGCGCCAGTACTTTCCGGTCAATGCCCGCTAAATTTAAATCGCCACTAAGGACCAGAGAGGATATATCGGAGGCTGCACCGGCGGGCACGAAGTAAACACATGTTAGCTTAATTTGGTTGATTTTGAGAAAAACGATTGATGGCACTCACTTTAACCGCCGTGTTAGTGGTTTTGCAGGCGGTAACATGATTACGCATCAAAGTGCATGCACCTCCGCTTTCTTTGTTGGGTCAATCGTGACTGAAAACCCTGTAAGAGTCACCAAATGGCATTAGCCCAAGTCTCGTTGATGGGAACTATATCAGTTTCGCGAAACAGGCGGTAGTAGCATAACGCGTCACAAGCTTCCGGTTTCCCTATAAAGTGGGGACTAAGAAACACAATTGATTTGGTGCATAGTGTGTTAGCTTGTATCGTCTTAGAAATATCATATATATATATAGGTTCGTAAACAATACGTTTAGCGGCGGATCATGCCTTTGGCGGAAAAATTTTAGCCACCCCAATTCAAATCTTGGTCCATAAAATCGTTTAAAAGTCTCCATTACATTAACTCCTTTTAGAAATCATGTCATGATAGATTACCGACACATCTACATGAGCGACGACTATGTTGCGTACCGAGTCTGAATTTTGAGCACTTCCAACGTGCTGATTGCGTATGTCTTGAGGTGAGTATGGTTATGCGAAGTTTTGTGTGGCTTTTGATGTAGCTGATAATGTGAAACGGGAAATGTTGGTAGGGAAAATTTGGAAGAGGTAATAGTGAAAGTAGCTGCGGTACCAGAAATGTTGGCAAAAATGCCTTGTATCGGCACGTTTCGAATACCGTTCTATTGTTGGCCAGGGTTGAAGCCCAGAGAGGAACCCTTTCGTTGTGTATAGTGCATAATCTTTCATTCAAACGGGCGTATTGGATGCTAAATGAGCAATACCAATAAAATGTCTACGTGAAGGTGTGGTAGAACGTTTACAACACCGACTTTGCGTGCTACAAGCAGTCGAAAGTTTACAAACCTTTTTCCTTGCAGCAACTCATTATCTAATAATTAAGTCAAATCAATCGCATGATCACTTTCACTTTCTGCGTCTTGGTGGGTCGCAATTATTTCTTTTGAGATATTTGAGAGTCATTAACCCAATCATATGTTATGTACGATATGTGAAGTCTTCTGTCACATCCTAGACATAACGCATAGTTCCTAGATCCAACACATATGTCACAGTTTGAACAAGTCTAGTAGACAATAAAGTCGATTGTATGAAGCGAATAGTAAGTGTCGGATAGCTATCAACACAAAACGCAGGGTTTTTATGAGCAAATTCGAACCCAGACCTACAACGTGTCCCTATTATTAGTAAGCAAATACGCCACACATTAACCTATCACGAGCACGCAGTAAGCTATTCGCTATGAGTGTTCTCACGATTTTTCTCGGCTGGAGCTTTGATGTTTGTCATCCGCATTACAAGAAGTAAGACAGATGGATCACAGGCGATTTGGAGGAGCTTTCATAGATTGCGTAGCCAGCGACAAACTTAAAGAACACGGAATCAATTTTTTGGACTTATGTAGTCTTTTCATAGCGCGAATTAACGGCTAAACGTTTCTTTACGTTGTGGTTACAGTTGTGGCCACAGCGTAGCCAAAAGTACAATAATCCTGTTGAGATATTTCCGATGCTTGTATGTCCAGCAAAACGGAACGGCTTTGAAAGCATCTATGTACACTCATACACGCCTCAATGACATCTCTCTTTCTCTCTCTTAAGTATTCCTGCGACTATCGCTACAAAGGTTCATGGGACTGAGCGTCGGGCCAGCCTTACTCTAGACGAGATGCCGCCGAAGTTCGGTTCAAGAATGCCGTTTGCTCTTTCACAGCACCTATGCCTATGATCAATTTTGAGGACGGTATAGCTTCATCACTGTTTTGTAAATCTGTTACGCCTTCTGGCCACAAGAAAGGATGTCTTATGATGACATTACTAGGTTTCCGCCCACAACTGAGCTGTGCTTGCATGTACTATACTTTTTTTTTTATTTTTCGAATGCATTTAATAGAGTTGACCATTTTCTTTCAAAGAACGCAGTTCTAATGATTTGTTTTATAGTGTTTGCTGGTGCCGGTCCAACCTCACGGATCAACCCGTTGCGATCAAAGTCAAGGACTTCTCTGCCCGATCCATTAGTAACCAGAACGTTTCAAGCTCCATATCTAGGCCTTGTGCCGGATGCGATTTCACGCGAAACCTAGGCATGCAGTTCAACGTTAGGCGTTGCATGCAAAATGTAGACCTGTAACCTTAATGGAAATTCAGAATACCAACCACAACGAATTCATAAAGTCACCAGCTATATCTCACCTCGGTGTGGGCAAAGTGCACTGTCCTAAAGTTCTTTCCTGACAACACGCTGCACCACAAAGACCGGCAAGGCATTCAAGAAGCGACAACATATAAATACAAATCAAATCCCAAAATCACCCTCTGAATGCAACTAGGTCTGCCGCCCACGTCAGTAACCTGATTTAAAGTATAAGTTTAAATATTTGACCCTTTCATTGAACCCGAACGGACACATTGTGCCTAGGTATACTGTGTTGTTTTACTCGAAAGATTGATATGCTTCAATCTGTATTAGGCGCATATGAAATGTGTTTCTGCAAACCCATATTGCATGTCACTAAATCTTCGACATCGTTGTTGATTTGTAACGTAATGTTAATACTCACCTTTAGACAGATTTTACGGCTTTCGAGTTTAGCTCTAAGATGGCGACTACTGATATCATTTCTTTATTTGGCGCATAGTTCGCCTAATACCCGAACCAAGCCATCTGAATTTATTATGTTACTCCTTTTAAAAATGGCGTTTTGTATTACATTGTAAGATAGGTTTGCTTTACATAGTTGTGTATGGAGATGTTTTCCGCGTCCTTTGAGTAATGACCCCACCAAACGATTGTCGATTTGGTGCCAACGTCATTCGTTCATATATCAGGGAATTAACAAGTTTGATGAATGCGTTTTTGAGCTAAGGGAAATCTGTCACAGGTGGTAAACCTCTTGAGGTGAAATTTCAATACCTTCACATGTTTTCCTAAAAGTTGTGTTGATAAACTAATGATATCGTAAAAGATAGTTTGTGGGCAACTTCAATTGAGATCAACGTTCCAACAGCTTTCCTTAGCAATGCCTTGCTCATTAAA
The DNA here is from genome assembly GCF_002532875.2 of Varroa jacobsoni. Taxonomy (NCBI): domain Eukaryota; kingdom Metazoa; phylum Arthropoda; class Arachnida; order Mesostigmata; family Varroidae; genus Varroa; species Varroa jacobsoni. Next base: position 183,602 of record NW_019213545.1, on the reverse strand, counting down.
GAGGCGTTTAATTTCCGGTATCGCTAATAGTAGAGCTTTTGTCTATTCCACCGGAACACGACCATTTCTCGGACAAGCGACACAGAGAACCGTCTAGCATAGAATTTATAAAAAGGCTTGTTGTAATGCTCGTTACGGGCCAAGTCAAAGCCTGAAGCTTTGTTTTTGCCAAAACTCACCCACAGCGGGCTCTGTAAGTGAAACTAAGTGAAGTATTAGCTAACTACCAGTTGTTTTTTTTTTTTTTTTATTTTTAAAATAACTTTTCGCGCATTAGTCCGCCAAGAAGCCTTTTAAAGATCATCTGGAGGGTACGAGGCGCAAGCCGATAGTGTAAGAACGCTCTGGCAGCCAGTTGCCGAATCACGGCCTGCCATATTGGCATTGATGATCCATTGTTAAAGAAACTAGGGCCTTCTTAGGCACTTAATCGTATCTGTGCACGTGGCAGACGTCGCCGAGAAGTGACGCCGAGAGCTGTCGTAAATTTTTTGAAGTAGTGGCTTACGTAACTTTGAAGCAGCACCGTCTAGCGTTAGCTACACCAAATACTTCAAATACACAAAATGCTTAAAATTACCACTTTCACCTAATTAGATCTCTTCACTCAGAAATTCAAATTCGTCGCTGGAAGTTCTCTGCCAAAGACATGTGTATCCGAGTTGCTCATATGGTTCGACGACATTGGCATTTGACCATGATCCACTGTTGTTCAGCTGAAATCGTGAACAGTGAAGACCAAAGTGAGCGACCTCTGATTGCCTGTCTGATCGGGCTGTGCGCTAAAATCACGCGCCAGTAAATAAAGATTGTAAACCCAGTAAGCGAGAGTATCTGGAAATACAATTATCGACGGTGCATCCTCCACGAGGTTACGATGCACATAGCGGGCGATAATATTTAGACGAGAATTGTGAGTACAACTGAATCATCTTGATATAATGGAGGTTTTATCTGGCTCACTTTTAATCTTTAGAATATGAAAAATCCGCTACTAATAGAGCACTAAACAAGAGCCAGAAGTGTAAGCAGTCCATTGCAAAAGCTGAAAGTATAAACACCTTTGCAGTTCTTTTTGGGGGCAACTAACATGCCGTTTATTCAAGTACCGTTACTAGCACTTATCCCTATCTGCTTGTGTTTTAGACGGTTCTGCAACAAGGCTTCGACGAAAAATAAGTTACTATCTATCTAAGTGATATATCGAATGAAGAGAGTCGTTTTAGAATGTGCAATGCTCGTCCTGTTTGTCCTTTTGATTGTACAGGACCGTTCGACTTTAACTTTGCGCGACTTGGAATCCGCCGCCGTTCTTGCTTCTTAAGCGCAAGAGATCTGAAAAAGCGACCGTTGTAGCCACTTTTTGCGCAGTCTCGTCGTAACGATTCTTTTGTATGGTACCTATTCAATTTGGTCAACCCAACAGAATGGAGTACGTCATTTAGATCGTAGATACCTCTTCTGTAAACGAAGCAAATATTTTTATTTATTTCGGTGTATAGTACCATATTATCGTGTGGCAATGCCTCAAGGTCTGTGGCAGGCTTAATCTGTCCATACGATTGAGTTCCCGAAAGAGAAAGGAGGATTTTTTATTATCGTATGCAAACCTTATTGCTCCTTACTTCATGTATCTGTTAGGTAATTTACCCTTTACCTCATCAGAAACAGACACGGAACGTCAAAAAAAAAAGGAACTTTACAACGATGTAGTTGCCGATGTCAGCCATCCCTCAACGTGGGAAAATGGGCACGCCGACTCCGACAAACATCAGACCACATGCTCACTATTGAATCTATTGTCGCAACACAATTTAGTAAAGCATAGCTGTATGTCAATGAGAATAGCGCCCGGCATGTATGACAAATCAGGCGTAATAGAGATAACACGAATGCGGATTTTCCAGGATCACTAATGTCATACTAGTATTATACATTTATTTGAAATACATGATCGAGATAGTAGCAACAGAAAGGGCGTGTTCCTCGTATTTATCATTTAGATAGAAATAAAAAGGAAGCACTAAATCATAAAGAATTATCTCGTAGTCTACGCAGCAGCTACTAGTTTATTTACACATAAATCAACGAATAAATGTTACAAAGAGTCAATTGATTGTGAAATAGGGACCTTCTTCCAACACGCCGAGGACATGAAATCGAATTCAGCTCAGAAGAAGTTCAGGAAAAACCGAGACAGACAATGCAGTTCCCAATTTTCTGGCATACACGTGCCTGTCATGTTTTTGAATCATTATACCTCAACACGTCATACAGACCGCACAAATTGCGAGAAAATTTACGAGAACATCTTAATCCCTTTGTCCTGTAATCTAGGAAAAAAAAAATAGTAAAATCTTTGAAACTAACCGAACCCAACGTGAACAGTCGCAACAACAACAAAGAGAGCAGCAACAAGAAAATGGCCGATACGGTCCGCGGTCCATCCAGAAATAACAAAACGTGAACAAGGTTAACGTAACACAGAAGAAGCGGCGCGCTGTCCGATTCCGAGACACCGAGTGGCACTGTACGGAATGAATATGTTAGTGGGTTACATTTTTTTTATTTTCCTTAATTATTATTATTAATTCCTTAATATTATCAGAACCCCTTAAATACTAATTACGTGTACGAAGACATGTTAGACATTCATGCTTATTTTTTAATTTTTTGTTTATTATTTTTTGTATGTGATTCCAAAAAGGGTTGCCTGAGGAAGGAAATGCAGTGTATTCTACTCATGTTTCTATCGACTTTGAAACCTAGTTCCTACGAAGATCGTCACGGGTTATCGAAGGGACGGAATAGACCAGGCATTGATATAGATAGTTCGATTTTGCTAAAATTTTGTGTTGATGACTAAAATTTTTCTGGCTGACCTTCCGCTTTGAGTAACTTCCGACTCTGGAGTCGCGTGGACTATGCCACGGAAGCCATGAGGTGCGCGCGCTCGGCTTCATAGCCGTGCGACGTCAGTGTGTCTCTCCGTTAACATTGATCCTCGCCGTCTCCATTTATCCGCTCATTCGTGTGAAATACGTATTTTGTGGATATCCAAATTCGAACCAACAATTTATGAAAACCTAGCTTATCTTGCCAGCCGTCGCTACCGTTTCAGCTATAACCCGAAAGGTCTCGATAACATTGATGGCAAGACAGCACAAAAGCTACAACAAATGCCGCCTTATTGCTCGAATAGAATCGTTTGGCTACTGTTCAGTACGTCCCTAGATCACCGTTGTGGCCTACCGAGGGCGGGCTATAATGCTATAATTCCATGCAACACCAAAATATTGCATTCCAACAACGTGTTATTTCTTATGGCAAACGGAACCATGCAGCGGCATACTTGCGGTTAACGTCGATCTAACAAACTATAAAAAGATTCTGACCTCGATGGACGAAGAACGTAGTGAGCCATCCTTTTTGGTGCCTTTTTGCTTTCGGGAAGTGAACAATTTTATCAACGCACTATAAAGAGTTTGCAACTCAAATTTTTGAGCTTAGAATGATCTCAGGTGTTCAAAGGCAGAAAAACCAAGATATCCTTTTTACTGTTAAGTATTTTCCGTACACTTTCATAAATGTGTAAGAAGGTCTTCGATTTACTATTGGATGTTTTTAGCGGCCAACTATATATCTGAGGCATCTGTGATCAAAGCAAATGGTTTTCTGAAATCCGGAAACATGAGAAATGAAGTGATCATGATTTTATCCTTTCGTTCCTTGCTACTCCATATTCCACATGAAGCTTTTTCTGCGTTAAATCAAGGCAACAAACTATATATAATCCTGAGAGTTGTCATATTTACTGGCGCGCTCGAATTCCTCAGTGATTGCGAACACTTTCCGTAGACTTCGTCTTGTCATCAATACGTACACTCACGCACATACTGTGCATAGGATCGATCCTGTAAGGCTGAAATAAATCAGGCTTTTCTTCAAATTAAGCTGACGCGCGTCTACTCTTGACTATCGCTTTATTCGGCGCTTTGCGGCTGACCTCGAGAACGCTAAAACGTCATCAATGCATTAGTTTTTGCAACAAAATCGTATTCAATATTGTATCATTCATTAGTGGATGTTGGTAAAAACTCTTAAAGACATCAAATGTAGGGAAAAAAACAGCGCATCCGTCGATTTGTAATTGTTTGGTTATTCGCAATTTTTTAGGTTCGAGCCCGAATACCGATTTAAATTTTCGAATTGATTTTCTGCATCCCAACCTAATACCTCCTCCTTTCTTCCTTGTTTCTGTGACGGTGCAATGGCAACGTTATTATATACTAAACTGAAAGACCTTGCGTTGAAAGTCAGTCATGCTTAATTGCATATATTGTATTTTTTTCCCCTTTTCCTACCACGACAGCGCAAGGGTGCAGTAGATTGATTTAGACAGCTGCTGTCTACCATACTGAATACTGATTGACAATTTGTTTTCATATTATAATAAGCCACACTCAGAGGACAAAATAAGGTGGCTTGTTTGACCGTGGCGACGGAACGGCAACTAACATGAAATGCACCCAGATAAAAATGAGCCTTCCCGGCGCCTTGTTATATACTTCCACAATTTTATATGGTAGGTTTTCCTTCCGGCAAGCAGTCGAAACATCCTAAGGCGCAATAGCTTCGTGATCTTTCACTTTTTTTTGTTGATAATCATGTACCATAATATTCAAGTGAAGGGCAATTTGAGGAGTAGCCTTAATGTATCATTTCATTATGAAGGTCTTCGCATTCGACTTCAAACACGCGACTTTTCTCCGTCATTTCAATATTTATATATATATATATATACTCCGCATTTTCGGTGTCATTTTAATATTGGCCCATAAAGAGCCATAGCTTCCGCTAAGCAAGCATTGCCATTATACACTGTCTATGAGCTTTTCGATGTAGCATGGTAGTAATTGCACATGGTTTAGGACTGAGTTTTACCGGAGGTACCGAGCTGTGACTAACGCTTGTGTAGATAGTCTAACGTTATTATTACTATAGAGGGATGTCAGTAATCAAAACTGAAGCCGACAAGATATATCGCTAATTATACATTTCTATCAAATTGCGCACTATATTTGGTCTTCGATATTTACCTATATATATATATATATATATACCGATATATACCTAGTGACCAGGATACAAACGTGCTGAACACATCATAATGTTCAGCAAATTTCCGGTGAAATTGCGGTTGTTCAAAAAATGTTGTATGTTATTCGAGGTATTAGGAAACGCATCGCACTTTACTTTCAACCTTTAAAAGATAAAACTATTTGTCTCTTTTGGTATTACTTGTCGAAACTCGTCTCTGTCGACCTTGTCAACTTCCAGAGGCCGAACTAATGTACCTGTTTGGACTTTTATATATATATGCATTGCAGTGATTTTTAGCACTGCAGTAGGCAGTAAAATGATACGAAAGTGACCACGTAATACGAAGCTGGCTCCCTCGAAGCTAGTGTGACAGAAGGGGACAGTGTCAGGTTTATTGTCGTTGAAAAGTCATGTTCCCATTTTAAAGCAAAAGTACTCCAGGTGCGGAAACCCTTGAAAACTATGAAGTTACTCAACGACCAAGGGGCTTGACAGAAACGTTTTTCGTGTATAAAAAAATAAGCGCAAAGGAATTAAAGTACAATTTGCCACTTTACAAAGACCGTTTTTTTTGGTTTTATAATAAAATGTTTGTAAAATGCGCTATGAATATTACATAACAGATTACATGTATTTATTTCTAGGGACGATAACCAGTAGCTGCGGAAATGATGACAAACGATCCTCAAAGCAAAAGCGACATCGAACACGATTTACCCCCGGCCAACTTCAAGAATTAGAACGAAGTTTCTCTAAAACGCACTACCCAGATATCTTTATGAGGGAAGAACTTGCAATGCGAATCGGCCTAACTGAATCACGCGTACAGGTTAGTATGAAAAAATGTATTATAGAAAAAAACAGGCATATAAGTGGAAAAACTATTAACTAAACTAATGAAACGAGTGTTGAAGCACATAGTAATGAAACGCAACCAGAGAAAACGAATATGTCTACCTGCTGGGTCGAAAAAATGTCTAGAATTTCGTTTTAAAGTAATTGCGATTGCTTCGGACACCCAATTGTCGCTTTGAAACAGCTTCCCTTGGATTTAATGAACGAGTACCACCGTTCTTCCACTCATTAAAACAGTTTTTGATATCGGTTGTCGTAACAGGTTCCAGTTGCTCTTTTTCTAGTCATAGAGTAAAATTTGGCGAGTACAGGGTTCGAAACAACACAAGTGCAACACAATGAGCGACGAGGGAGCCAGTCTATTGCCATGATGAAACACCCACGTCTCATTTTTTTCAGAGCTTACATTTATTCTGCTGGACAGAATTATTCAAACTTCTCGACGACATTGTTTAGCTAAATCCGACTCTTTTTTCAGCCCACTTAAGGGTAACTACTGGAAAGACTGCACTTGCAAATGGTCTAATATAGCTTGCGTAAGATATATCATTTTTCTACTACCTTCCATAACTTGGTACCCTACTACTATTTTACAACCGTGTACATAAAATGACACGTGCGCAGTCAGTTGCGCTCGTCGCCTTTTATAATCTCTTCTTCGGATACGAATGGCGTACGAATGTACTCATGTACATTTGCACACTTTATAAATAGAATATTGAACAATAAATGTCGAAATGTCGACATCTTCCCACTGGCGCACACGCCAGTTCGCAGCGAGTGAACATATGAGGTATATGTTAGAATCATCTGGTATGGTAATCAAAATAAATTTAAAACAACCCAGGAATTTCTATGTATACGAAAGGAAATTATTTTCAGTGGTCATTTCAGGCGCCATTTATTGCGATTATTGTATACACTAAAGGTAACGTAAGCCTTATTCTAAACATAGATTGCAAGTTTGCGCTTCATTATTTCCATCAGCTGTTGTCTGGTGTTTAACGTGTTTTCATCTGTACGTAAGTTACTGTTTTTTTTGTTTATTATCTATTGAAGAATAAATTTAGTACACATGACAGGTGAAGGTATTTCTATTTTTACGGTCATTATTGCACCTAGTATTGTCCATGCGATCCGCTTGTCTAGCAGTGCTATCACTCAGTTCTACAGCTTCTGACTCTGTCACCATCGACTGGAACAGCTATCGTTGCTATACTTTATAGTTATAGGATTCGTTTTAGTTCCAGTAGTGGGTGACGTTTTCGTCAGCTTGGCTCTTCCTGCTTGTTTCGAGCTGTTCGATATCGATTGGGGCGGAGTCACTAAAGCACCACTTCCCCTCTCTCGCCGACCTCGCTCTCTCTACGTGTCTTCGCTTTCTTCCCCGCATACCTCCCACAGCTCCTCGCATTGTCGCTCTCCCCTTCTTGCTAGTTGCCCCGTTCTCTCTCCACCTCCTTTCCCAGAGCAGTGGCTCTCATAGCCGTCTTAGCCGTCTGCGGCGCACAGTCGGAAAAGGGGGCGTGTCCTCGCGCCCTCCTAGGTCGGGCGAGGGTTCGTCAATTGCAATCCCACGCAACAATCAGAGATCAGCAGGCACTGAACAACCATCTACGCAGGCACACTGGGCTCGTGGCGCCGTGTTTCCTCATCTGGGATATCCTCCAGTTTGCTACCTAGTGTCGCGGGTATTGTGTTAAGGAATGGGGACTAAAACGCCCTTGTGTGCATTATTCCTAAATATTGAAAGAATGAAGCAGGGTGAGGAAGGCACCATGCTGCTAATGTTGTGGAAATTAAGAGAATGCGATTTCCATAGCATGGAGAAAAATATAGGGCAGAAAAAGCCTTAGTACACAGCAAACTACTGCTTAAGAAATGCATACACATATGCACGTGTGACAAAGGACATACAAAAACGGCTCCCTGGAGAATCCACATTTACGTTTCACCCATTTATATCATATACAATGCTACGACTATTACTGACTCGCATTGTTTTTTTTTGTAAACTACAGAAGTTCTACTTTTTTTTTCACGCTCCGCCCAGGCTAGGTCCATGGACCCGCACCCAACCGCAAACTTACATTCTGCTCACTTTTCGTTGTTCCCTGCCGATTGTTCGTGGTAGTTCCACTTTAAATTCTGTTCCTTTTCCCTTCTTATGCAGAAGAGAAAAGGTCTTCGCCTGTTGAAGGGATGCGGCGGAATGGTGATAGAACAGCTACGAATGTCCACCGTTAGCTCGTTTGAAATAAATTTATTGTGAACGCTTTGCACTAAAGAACTTTCAGAAACATAATGGGAACCTGCCGCATATAGGTAGATAGCGCTACTATGGCCTGAAAGGAATGGGTAAGGCAGATTCGAGAACGGATGTTGAATGGCGAGGAAAGATGACGAACGGTGGCTACGTATGTATATATGTGCTTCATGTGACAGTATGTGTACCTGTGCAAACTAAAGGTAGCTCATACGAGCCACTCAAAACGTTTAACCCTGAAGGATTGGCCTCGCTTATAAACTATTTATTAAATGTATCTTATAATGAGTTGTCGAAGGCGTATTGACCGCTTTTCTAGCTAACTAGACAGCTTTAAAGTCATATATGTCAGTTGCTGTAGGTTCCGTCGGCGCGGCGTTGATGCTGTTTGAAAGCTAAAATTCGGCAGTCGTAAATATACTGGGATGCTCTATTTAGGCTTAGGTGATAGAGCGTTTAGAAGATGAGTGAAATTTCTGCAAAAGGTGCTCTATTTCAAAATTTTCTCACGATGAAAGCACAAATGCTACTTAGGTTATTAGAAATTTAGATATGAGTGATGCTTTTTTTAGCAGTCGACCGACTATGAAAAAAACTGATTAAATTATTGCAACAAGAAACTATACATTCAGTGCCAAAAAGTTTTAAACTACTTGAAGAAAGCTAGCTACCAAAAGAAAATGTTTGGGTGCTTGTATGAAGTGACGCAAAACAATTTACTCGATTCTGTGAAACTCTAGAGATACACGACGAAATCGAGCCATTTCTGAAGCGATTGGTTACGGGTGATACAAAGCGGATCATATAAAACAATAACGTACACGTAACAAATGTGCTCTAAGATCTGTGACAGAGACTAAAGAAGATGATGCATTACGTTTAATGGGACTGGAAAGAAATTGTGAATTATGAATTGCTGCCGCTTGGCGAAACAATTAATTTGGACCATAAACATATAAACAGCTAGCAAGATTACCACAAACCGCCCAAAAAACTGACCGGAACTGGTGAGCACAGAAAGCCTTGTTTTCCCCGATGGCAATGTCGATAGCCACCCGGCAACAATTGAAAAAGCTTACATAGGAAATTCTGATGCATCCATCGTATAGCCCGGATCTTACACTATGAAACTATCATTGGTTTCGGTCTTTGCAGAGCCTTTTTAATGGCGGTAATTGGCGGTAATTCAATGGAAGGATGTAAAAATTACTTGCCTCGATATTTCGCCCAAAGATTACAGAGAATCCACGGTGACTCGTTCATGGCGCTATTAGGAAAATGGCAGAAAATCATTGATAAAAACGGATATTTCCTTTAGGAATACTATTGAAAAATAATAAGAAAAAATATTTGCTTCAATTTTGGCTTAAAACGGTAAAAAAAAAAAGCTTTTTCAGTGAACCAATATTTTAAGCATGAACTCATACATTTTAAAATCTACTATTACATATGCTTGTTTCAACTCAATCATTAGGCTGTACCTTAGACAGGTACGTCGACTGCTCAGTGAAGTGTACAAATAAATATTCGCTAGAAAGTGATGTCACTTACGAGCTAGAGGATCACCGATGTAAAACATACCTCGTTGTATGTGTTGCGAACTAAAATGGGTTGTTTCAAAGATAAACACGAGAAACACAATGGAATAACGGTGTCTATCTTTAAGTATGCAAAGCTGACGTGAGTTTTAGCATTTGCTCTGAAAAGAATACTTCATCTTTTGGTTACTTGTTCGCCTTCAAAATGAAAAGTGGGACTTGGGCACAGGAAAAATGACTGTCTACTGCAGGTTACAATATGAGAGCGTCAATAGAACTTGCTGTCAGGTCCTTGCCATGAGATTGTACAAGTCAATACTACGAGAGTATTTTTGGCTGTATTAAAGTCGATGTCGCCCCCTCAGACTATACGCCCCTTACATTGATATCAGAGTTAACAGAATCAAACGTTAGCAATACATTATCTACAAGTTTGCAAGTTCACATGGAAAGTGCTCGCTCAAATCTTACTTTCTTGGTTGTCGCGATATAATTATTGCAATATGTAGATATTCATACTGTGCATGTATATTTATTTATGCAAGGATTAGCTTACTAAAAGGTTGATTGAGATCTTTTAATGAGTTAAGTTTGACCCTTAAAGTTGCCCTGCATGTTTTTTCTACATTGTGTTGAGCCATCAGTTTTGCCAGAAGACTAGATTAGTCGATATATAGACAATACTTGTGAAAAATACTAAGAATACATACATTTCTACTCCAAACTGTATCGTTTTATTTACAGTAATAAGCAAACCATGGTAAGCGGAGTCTCTGTGGATTTTTAAATTTTTAATAAAGATAAAACTTGACTATGAGGTATTTCTAGCTAAGAGGTGGTTCATACTGTTGCTATAAACACGCTCCGTAATTTGGTGAATAGTGAATTCAGGGTGCCTCACTCAAAGACTGCATACAGCAAGAACCATTATTATTAGATGTTCTTACCATTACAAATAACAGGTCGAGAAACCCAAAGGACCTACTTTAACCCTCTCTGACATCGGTACTGAAATGTCTCGGGACAGTTGAGTGCACATACCCAATGAGCAGCCTAAGACAATTTGGGACACCGATTATTTCTATATAGATATAGATACAGATTCTGTATAGATTCTGTTTATTGATAATAATGGTGAGAAAAGAACATGTTAATAGCTTTTAGGTTCTATAACCAGCCGACCAATTGGTGTTTAGAGTTCGCTAAGGACTATCAAGTGCGGCTGGATTAGCAGATGGAAACAGCCGCGTTGCAAAATCCTGACCCAGCCTACATTATAACTTGCAGCTAGGCAACGCTTTTAAGAAGTCCTTCTTTTAGTATTTCCCGCTCTCCTGGTTGTCATAATTGGAAGAATGTATGAAACGATGGGAAGTGTGTGCAAAGTGGACTCTGCGAAGTCAACCTGCACTGATTACTTAAAGCTTTCAATAAAATTCGTTCGGTTTTTCATCAAGGCAGCTATAGAATAGTCTTACGCAGAGCATTCTAAATAAAATCGTGCACTAAGTGTGCCAATTTTTTAGTATCGAACAACTGTAACCCATCGAACGCTTCACTCATCTTCAACTGTAGTTTGTTCAAATCGTGCAAATTTTTTTTCTTGAAGAGGCCCTATAGGACAGATTCTAAGACTTCTCTAAGGTTTTAGACTACCATATTCTTAAGTCACCACAGTGATCCATTTTTGTGCCGAGTTATAGTCTGTATTGAAAAATAGATCCTCTAAAATAACTGCAGATGGTCATATTAGTGGGCAAATGCAACTCAACCGATGAGCCCTAAAGTGCAAATGCATATGATGTCTTTTTGGTGACTTAATGCAGATGTTATCCACTGTAGCCTATTAGTCCTGGTCTTACTATTGCGACTAAAATGTATTGTAGTGTATTGTACGGAAGAGACTATGAAAAAACGCATTAAGGTGCCAGTATAAGTGAACAAGAATAGACCACATCACGGTAGCAAAAATGAAAGAGTTACAGTAGGAGGGCTTCGGCCGTTTACCGTATTTGCCACACACTGCTGATTACAGATTACCATTTGTTTAAAAAAATCTCGACAACTTTTTACATTTATCCATAAATCTTATTAAATATGTACTTCGTATAGCGAGAATCACACTGTTTTGGAGTTTATTACTATTATTATTATTGGCAGTGTCTAGGCGGATTTACGAGCACAGACTGGCATGCTAATGAATCTCTCGTCCAGGATGCTGGGGTAACAAACGCACATACTTGCTCTGCCGCATTTGCTAGAGAAAGATGTCAACAAATTTGAAGTACACAAACACCGAGTGTACACGCCTTATGCAACACAGCATGTTCACGATTTTTAGGCCGGAGTCAATAGGCGTTTGGGCGGAAGACGCTTTTAAACGCACTAAGGATCCTTGAAAAAGACTGTATAAAGGCTAATTTAGGCTCATTTTGAGGGCCCATGATTCGTAAAATGAGCTACCTTGTAATTAGTTTTAGTCGATACATACGATTCCGTCATTCTATGTAAATATTTTTCGGATCCATTTATTAAAAATACTGCTAGTCATTTAGTTAGGTCTCCTTTTAGGTAGTGCTACTTTCTTTATTTTTTCACTTTGTCACATATCTTACTAAAATAATGCTGTCTTAAATTATGTTTTCTTACGATCTGTTTTATCCTTCCTATCGTTGCTATTCCAGCTTGTAGGTACCAAACAACCAAAGCCTCTGTTCCACCAGTCTCTAAGGTGATTCCCTTTTCAGCTATCCCCCTACGCGCCATAGTATCTGCCAGCTTTTTGCTCATATCTGCTAGGATACACAGCGCTCTACATGCGGGCCGATTTTCGTCACAAGCACAGCTTGTCGCCATATCTTTGTCCGTTCCCTCGAGGTAATAGTAGCAAACAGTCGAGTCCCCCCTCCCATCCGAACACAGCCAGAAACACCATTAGCAGCATCTTCCCCTCTGTCCACGGGCTCGCTTTTGACGCTACCTAGTACGGTGTCTCCGGCTGGTCCACTTCTCCGTCGGATAATGTCCGCTTAGCCGAATACCCTTGCTTGGTTTTACTGGAACCCTGTTTGGTTCCATTCCCCGCCCTCGATAGTGTGAGCCTGCGTGTCCCCCCATATGTGGTGTCCCTGGGGGCCCAATCGGTCTGTCGAGTTACTTGCGGAACACTCGCAGTGTCACTATCCCTTCGGCTTTCCTTTTCGACCTAGCAACGGCAAACCCCGGTCGCTGCGACAGGCTAGGTTTCGCTACACTAGCTAGCGCTCGCTCGCTCGCTTACTTACATCATCATCATATAAATAAATGTGCTTTCGATGTCACATCACCCCTGCTCGCCCTCACTCCCTAGAAACCCGCTCGACGTCTTTCGCAAACAACTGTCACTGAAGCTTTCTTATTGACGTTCGTTTCTTTTCCTGCATTTCTATAAAGAAGGCGTTCGGGCAAGATTGTTTTCGCCTTTGAACTGCAATTCAAACACTCGTTCAGAACCTGCCTGTATTAAAGTAGACCTGTTGTCAAACCTTGGTTGGGCAATTAGGTGGCAGCAATGAAAATCCTCTACTGCGAATCTTTTGTAGCGTCTGTGCACTAAATCCTATATCATGATCTGTTACAAGGTCAGTAATGAATGAATGAAGACACTGTACAGCCTGTACTGGCCAAACAGGTGCTCGTTTTTAACTGCGTCCTGACGTAGCACTTAAACTAACTGAGCTCCCTAAAACAAAGAAGTGCCGCTAACGTCTTCTTATCTGTTAGAGACGACCGACAGGTAAAGTAAGGATGTTGCACTTTTATTATTCACTTAAGCAATCACACTCGATCCATATACATCGTCTTCACACGTGCTAATAACATTCAGCACATTAATCACTGCATTTGTAAAAAAACGGTGACAATGGGTGATATCGTACGCAACGGCACTGTCTCATATCGCGATAAGCTTAACTCACATCGACTTAGACTTTACCTTTAAAAATAATATTCTTGGGAATTTAACAGGTCCTTACTCTTTATCTTCTCTGTCTCCCAGCACTCTACAGCTTCATCTAATTTATAAACCACGTATTTTAACCTACAATATGTATAATAGTCTGAAGTATAATCAATATTTTCTCTCAATCTTTAAAAATTGCTTTCTGGATACTTCTAAGCGACATTGGTAGATAGCATTCACGATAACGGAGATCTGCTCACAAGAATCGGTAACGATTCGGATGAGCATCGACATTTACCAGAGATCCCAGATCTAAATAAGATGCATCGAAGTGAAAAGGCTTGAAAACAGATCTATTAGGTCTATGTGCTTCTTTTTTTATAGGTGATCCATCATCACCATTGCATTTAAGGAAAAAAGTGTGACTCTCTCCTCTACAACCGTGATATTGATGAGCATATAATTAGCAGGAAATTTACCTATTCAGGGTTTTATTGGTTTGGTAAATCCAATTATTGACAATGCCCCTTCCGGAGCATCTATTCAGTTGACTAAATCAAATGAATATGTTAGTTGTCTCTCCCTCTTTACGCGAAAACTCTTGCGACCCTTTTCAAACGTTCCCTTCCTCTTGATCTCCCCTTGATTTATGATATTATCGAAATGCACAATCTAAGACGGAGCTTTCTCCATTGTAACAATAAAACACCAGAGCTAAAATCCACGGTGCAAATCTATCAGATAAATGAAAGCCATCAAAGGAGACATCAGATTTCGAGACAACTTACAAATAATTCAGTAGGTTTTATGTATTACAGAAGGCCATTGGAATGGCCAAACATTAACAACTATGTACACCCTACTAAATTATATATCACTTATATGATATTTGAAGTTTTTTCTACTGATCATGTTCTTAAATTCGGCGCAATATGACTTTATAGCTTTTGAGAACTGACTACGCTAGATATAGTTATTGAAGGGTTGCCATATAATGCACGTAAACAATCAATCAGCTGGCGAGTCCGCATATGCTCGTGGTATCTTAGGCGCTAGGATCTACGTAATGCATTTACATACAACCTCTCAGCAAACTTCTGATGCGCAAATTAGGCTTTATATGGTGCCTAAGTGATATGCCTTTCACCTTGATAAAAATCACTTTAAAAAATCCGATACGCTACTTTAGTACGTGAATCGGTACTTCGATTGCGACAATTGAACGGGTCTATGTGTTTTTTTCAATACTTGTTTAAGGTCAGAAGATATATATATAACTACAGCAGGAAGTGCTTTTTAACTTAAGACATTTGGTGACCAAGCAAAATAGCAAAGCCATTATTAAACTTTATTCGCGATTAGGGTAGGATACCTAGAACCAGCAACCTAAAGCTAACACACTGCTAATTTATTTTAGCGAAAGATAAATTAGGCTCGTCAAGCGCTTAAACAAGCGCTAGTAATACAATTTTTATTTAACACAGGCAGTTGTATTGCTGAAATACTGAGAAATTGATCTTCTTGTAAAGACTATACAGTGCTCAAAAAAGTTTATGTGCAATAACGGTAAAAAATAGAAAAAAGTTTGTTTTTATAATCAGATAATTCCTTGAACCAGCTCTAGGATCCGATTGTTTTAGAGATGTTAACAATTAACGAGTTAGCGAGTTTGATGAAGAAATATTGAAACACCAAAATCACCTAATCTATTTTGTTGACGGAAAAAGAATGCTGATGATAAAGTAAAATATAAAAAATATTGGTAAAAACATTTTAATTATCCGCATTCTTATCTTTTAGAGATGACAGACAGGCAGAGTAAGGATGTTGCACTTTTTCTGCAGTGACACTCGATCAATATACATCGTCTTCACACGTACTAATGACACTCAGCACATTCTGTCTTTGAACCGCTGCATTTGTAAAAAATGTATTTATCCCTATAATTATCCACAGATTCAGATCTTGGAATTCACTTATCCAGAATAGCTTGACATTGTAATGCTATTAAGGAATCATTCGACTTTTCTCATGAGTGAAACCTCTATTGCTTATCTCATTGCGGAAATCTTCCTAAGCTTCGTCTGCTAAAAATATCTGACCAAGTACTACAGTTTGTTTGAACTGATTACTTTAGGCTGTACGACCAATTACCAGAGCATCTGATCATCACTGAGTCATATATTTTCCTGCTTGATACCTTACTTGAATCCATTTGCACGTTTCTAGTGTATTCCGAGTATGGGCGAGATCGGTATCAGAAACAGATGGACAGTAAAGCATATTTTTCCAGGATATTTTTTGTTTCCCCCAACGTGACAGGCCTGCTTATGCAATATATACATATCTATATATATATATATATATATATATTGCAGAAGTGGGCCTTTCGCGTGGCAGCTTATGTTAATGCCGTAAGATGAACGGATGTCCCTTGCCGTAACTCAACAACAAGTGTTCTTGTTCTCTATGATACGCTGTGTAATGCTGTTTATTCAAGATCTGTGTCACAGCAACACTTCCATGAAGATTCAAAGTTGTTCTGCACGAAAATAAGTTTTTTACAACTGTCATTTTGGTCGTCACAGAATATTCTTTCCAGCTTTCATAATACCTTTAAAACGCCTACACATTTGCATAATGCAGGTCCATTACAAGGTTTTTTGAAAGCAAACATGTCTAAAATAAGTTTGAACTGAACATCGACATCGAGTTACGCAATAGGGCTAATAGATTTGAACATTTGGTAACGTCTTTCGATCCTGGCTTCTAAGTACGACGGAATGTAGGTAGAGGAAAGTTTTACACGGAATTCTGGCTTCTTGATTTCAGCGTTTCAATTCAGCATTTCAATTGTCTTACAATTTGGAAGTTGCAACATGCTCCAAGCACGAGATTCTGAGTCACTATAACTTCTAGGTTATAGTAGGTAGCCTAAGCTGGTGATGCCTTCACTTTCTATGCCTCTCTGTAGAATATCTCTCTGTAGAGAAAACTTTAGAATCGAATTTCATATATATATATATATATATATTGTGTAATATCTGACGGAGAAATCCAGATGTGTAAATATATTTTAGTTATCGTAAAAAAGCCAACGCTCGTCTTTACGAAATCGCTTTATGTTCGTTATTGGCTTAAATATTTACCTCTCTTATTTACGACTTTAAAAGTGATCTGTAGAGCTTTTGGTTAGCTGTTCACGGGACGTCGATATACAATCGATCGTGTCTTTAGCACGTGTATCACACAAAAACGTGTTTTATTTTGCATCTAGATTACTTCTCAATCTTCATCAATAACCCTTCTGAGACCACTATAGATAATCAACATTCAAAAATCGATTCAACACGAGCTTCAAACAGTTAGAGATAATGCAATTGAAGAGACTTTCGAGGCTCGGTCTTTTTTGGCTACGACTTAATTTTACAAACAAACAGCGAAGCTAAAGTACGTGCCTATTGGAATTAAAGCAGTCGACCTTTTCTGCAGAACAGCTATATTCCGTTATATATATATATATATTCCGGCGCGGGCGATGTCATGGGGTTTGTGTCTTTAGTTGTAAATGATTATAAATGCAGAAAAAGCAATGCTTGAGTTGAAGCATTCATTGAAGGTTGTAGGACACAATCAAGAGATACTGAACGCCGTCCATGAACTAGCAAAATTTGAGATTACCTACAAACAGAAATCCTCTTTTGGGGAAAGGAAATAATGTACAATTGTCACTACTACTTTGTAAAATACACGTAATTTAATCTAGACCAACCTGTTTGCCAGCTATTAAAAAAACAAGCACTTGACCCGTTCATGAACTAATTAGTTGTTTTTTGGAGGTCCAATACAATCTTACAGCTTTTCAGGGACGACACTAAGATGTATAGCCTGTAAGCCTTAATATGGCTCACCACATACGGGCTCTCATATGTATATATACATATATATATATATGAGATTCGCGGATAACCGTTTCGAGCGCCGCTAATGACACATAAATCCCACAATTTATACAAAAATGAACGTTATTTTTACATGAGATTTTTGTTTTGTTCCAAGTGGTGATGTTTTTTACAATATGATCTAGCTGTTTCGAATCCTATCAGTCTATCCGCTACGAGTCCAAGTATGCCAGCTCTGCATCCGCGCATACCCGGCCAAAAAAACTGTATTTTCACCGATATGTTTGGTTGAGCAATACATTTTCTGGCTAGTAATGGTCTCCGTGACATAGCTTTTAAAAGAAATTTTCTTTTATATATCGAACCTTTGTTATATTCGACCTTTACCTGATACATAACAACTTCAATACGCCCTAAACTCTGTGTTGTTAACTATCTAGAATATAGTTGTTCTTTGGAGTCGCCAAACACCAACAGGCTGCATCCTACATGACTTTTTGTTGTATCAGCTTTCTCATTCTCTTCAAGTTTTTTCCTATACAGTGTCAAAGGTACGTTTCCTGTTAAGTTAGCAAAATCTTTGTAGGATATCAAAAAGAAGCCGCAAGCCATATATGTGAATCGTTCAAAAAACCTTTTAGCCAGATTATTTGGCTCTACATGGAACAGAGAATCCAAACATGATTAATTTTTAAAGACTTGACAAAATTGGTGATCGTTTGTGATGTGAATTAAGGACTACCGTCAACCATAATTGTGTGTAGATTATTAAACTGTGAGGACGTGGCGCTTAAGTAATTCTGTACTGATTATTTTATATATATAGATATATAGATATTATAAGCGTACATGGGCACCAGCAAACAACAGTTTTAGTTTTTAAATGGAGAAAACCAAGGTGTACTCTTTCAGTGGGTACCTGGACCGTATTTTTTGGATTAGTGGATACGATGAGTACACTGGAAGGCAATATTTTTAACATCATTATGAATAGAATCCTGGCATCTGTTTAGTGATGGTAGTGTCTAGGTTACTGCAGGCGTCGTACAAAAGGTTTCCCGTTTTAACGTAAAGATTCTACTCGTCAAAAAATCTCTGTATATAACTGAGCACACAGTGAACGACATCCGTGAAAATTCCAGCCATAAGTTTTCTTCAGCAGTTTTTTTGTGTCATTGAAAAAGACGAAAAAATCGTCATTAAATTTGAATTTAGAAACAATACGCTTATGCAAATTAGAACGGAAAGAGGCATTGTTTACAGGAACCCTGCACCGTTGTTTGTCACAGTGAAATTTTGAGCAGGCGAGTTTGAACGTAGTGATACTAGCTTGGTTGATGCTCAAAATGTGAGATGATTACAAAAGGCAACTACTATCAATAGCGCCAGAAAAGTCCACCAAATGGTGCTAGACTACTAGCAAATTCAGGTTGAAAAGACAGCAGAGGCTATGAACATAACGGAAGACTATGCTTTATAACAAAATAAGCCAAAATTTAGGCTAACCACATCTTGGGGCCAAAAACGCATTCAAATGAATAATTTGCAGGGCCTTGTTGAAGCAGTTAGAGTGCAATTAGTCGGATTTTGGCGTCGATTAACTGTAGATGAAATTTAGGCAGAACCGAAGCAGTCAAGTGCAAAAGGTAAATCGATTATAACATATAAAACAAAAGTTGTTCTCTATGCTTTTGGTCGACCATAGGGTTGTATTGATCTATCTTGACGATAACGCATAGCTCATTAGCTGGCCGAAGGCAAAAACTGTGAAAAAAAACAGTTGCGTTTAGCAGAAACAAAAATATTGTTTCACCAAAACAACGTACGGTATTGTGCTTCACTCGCTGTCATATCGAATATTTACAATTTGAATTTCAAGTTGGTTGACTATAGTCATTAACTTTGGCTTCCTGCCACCTTTTTTCTGTTTCCTGGACCCAATCCAGAAGACAAGAGGCTTATATAATAAGGGCTATCCGATTCGTAAGCATGTATTTTGCAAGCTCACCCACAATAAGAATAGGTTGAGGATATTGGAGTATTGCTGGACAAAGCGTGAAGAAAACAGTGTTAAGAAATGAGGCAGCAATTGAAAAAGCAAGTTTTTTTGGTAAACTATATACTAATCATAGGATCCAATTCCAAGAATTCGTAAAAATAACCTCCCTTTTACAGTTAGTGAATCACATCGGGTGTATAGACGAAATAATGGATCGTTGGTTGATGATAGCGTTAATCTGTTTTCTTTAAGAATGATCTTATAAAGTGTCATATGGCTGAACCTTATACCATAGACAATAATTGACTTTTAGAAAGAGATCTTTTTGTGTGTATAACATGTGCAATAATTGCACTGTCTGCTTTTTTGTGATTTTTTTTTTATTATTAATACGTTGTTGTCTTGGTAAATTCATCTGTTTTTTTCATATCATGTCCCCTTTCAAGTAAAGGTAACCTATTAGCAGTATGAAGGGAAGCTTTCTTTGTACATTTTCAAATATAGTTGAAGGAGGTTTTTAGTCTGTAAGTAGAACGAGCTTCTTTCAACATATGCATTGACCATTCTTTTGGCACACAGGAACAAATGCTAGAGCCCCTTTTCCGATTTAAGCGGTGTTTTTTTCGGTTGGCTGGAAAATTTTTTTGACCCACCGAGATTTTCATGTAGTATTACTACGGTGGTTGACAATTAGTAGTGAGGCATTCAAGTTCAATTAAATAGTTTTAACATCAAACTCGATTACGCAGCATTAAAGCGATCTATTTTCAAATAATTTCTGGCCTATGAAAGCGGCATTATTCAACGTCACAATAGCGCCATGCATGTTGATACATACATAGGCAAACATTTTCAAAATGATAGCAAACGATGTCGTATGTAAAACTGACATAATTCTGCGATTACAGGCGCGGTAGATTGCTGAAATGCTGCTAATGTATCGCAACATAGGCAACCGGTGCATTCTATCTCACTATCTAATAAAACCGATGTCGGGACGCACCAGTTAACTGATGGGATTAAGTGAGTTGACTGGTTTGAATGTTTTTTTTGCTTCCATATGTGAAATGTCGAAATACGAAGAAAACCAGGTATTAATCAGGTGCAGAAAACATTTAACAGACTGCTTTGTCAAAATGAATGCACACAATGCCAAACTGCTGAAATGTTTAATGTTTCCCAGAATGCATTCACCAACATTGCTAGAAAGCTGAGGGGAAGCCTTGCCTCTAGCTGTTGTCGCGTAAAACCAGTAACAAGAATCGAAAGAGGTATAGTACGAAATGGTGAACCGTACGATTATGCACAAGCTCCAAAAATGTGGCTTGTCTCATATAGTATCTTTCACAGCATATTAAAAAATTATAGACTATCTATGTCAAAGATCAGGCTTTGCCACCGACTCTGGGCAGAAGTTCAGCTCTGGGCCGGCAGACTCGCCAAAGACCTCGGTTGAATGCTCGAAGGAAACAAGCCCGTGTTTATTGACACAACCAAATAAAAAATTGAGAAAAGCCTAATTCTCAAACGAATCTCGTTCTCGAAAAAGATGCTCATTGTGCTTTTCGACATGTTGGTACACAATTTTTCGAAAACTGCGTCGTGTCGAGAAGTAAACCTCCATCAAGAATTTGTGATATGGTCTATAGTTTCTGGAAGAAGCACTCAGATGATATATTCGCACAGAGAATACTAGAGTAGCAAGAATATGTTGACGTTATCAAGAGCAAAAGGCTGCTTCAAGTATGGAGACGGTTCTTTGACAATGACTACGTCTTCACGCACGATGGCGCTCCTTGTTGCAGAGTTCGGAGTATTTCCAGGCAACTTGCAGCAAATGACGTTCAGGTATCCCCGTGACGTGCTAATTCGGCAGACCTCAATTCCGTAGAAAATATCTGGAGAACGGTAAAATCACACGTTTGAAATGGAACAAGTGTGATCAAGTACCTCTGCAATAAAATCACTAATGTGTGATCTACTGTTAAGACAGCAAAAAACCACGCCTCAAAAAGTGACGGCATAAGAAGCGGTGCAAGCAAATACTGACGCTCACAGTCACATCACTTAGTTTTTTAGAGATTGCAGACTATCGGTGTGTAGGGCAGTATGAAATGGAATAATATAGATTCTATACCTCGAAAACCGTTTAAAAACATACTGCTCTAATACTGCGCAATTAGACTGGAAAACTAAAACTATTTCACTGAGAGCTGACTGTACAACCTGTCCTAAAAATGTATACATTTACTTGATTGAACCGTTTTTTTTGACAATACAGTAACTGATCATTTACCGCAATAACATGTTTTACTAAGTATCGAGGAAAACTTCGGTGAAGATGATATATTTTCAACGGGACAAGGCACCTGCACAGTATTATCGTGATGTTGGGACATATTTTGATGAGAAGCTTCTAAACACCATTTGTCCTACTTGAATGTGGCCGTTATTTTTAACTATAGCCTCTATTGTAGAAAAATTTTAAAAAACAATTTTAGGTTTTCTCATGGTTGCTAATGGACTCGGTATTGGCCAACGTTTGGCTAAGGTAAAATAGAGTCTAAAAGCCTATGCTTCATGCTGCAATCAGAGTAGTGACTACTCGCAAATAAACACCCAAGGCGATTATGTGCTATTGTGTGTATCCCCTCTTCTTGTTATTACTCACGCAGGAATGTCTTAGTTTGGTTCAAAGGTTAAATGTTAAAGAATAAACGTAAGATATTCTAGCTCGGTAGGAACATAAATTCAATTTTAAACTTATAATACGTATACCGGGCTTTTTTTCCTTTACCTAAACGCTTTATTTGAATCAATTACTAGTTTCATTCAAAAAGCGAATAAAACTTCATCAGATGTCAAAAATACATGAGTCGACTTCATGTATCTACATACACGTTCGAACTGCGAAATTCCAACTTCTATCGGAATGTATATTGTCTTCATATCAAGCATCTTGTTCGACTCCTGTACATTAAACGACAGTTCATCCCAGATATTTGGCTTAATTTAGGCGGCGCTACTTGCACTGGTATCACTCTCAGCAACACAATGGTATGATTCAGAATTTGGCACGTGTGAGCCGCGTGCCAGGCCTACCGATGTTACCGGCATACCTAAAGAAAAATCGGCTTATATTACTTGCCAACATGGGCAACAGTACATACTCTCGTCAACATCACATTTCGACAGTTGTTCCATCAGGGCACTGCCACCTGCAGTGCGCCCCTTTATCCTGTCTATCGCTGGTTTCGACTTGTTCTAGTAGCCCGAACAGATAGGGGTTGCCGAGTGAGAGATTTATAAGCACGTGTCTATCAAACGCCCCTAAGACCTCGCCTAATCTCGAAAGGAAGTGGGGGGATGGTACGCATGACCCTGTGGGCACGTGCGATCGCTTTATTAAATTCCTACAACGTCACAGCACTATTACACTGGTCGCCGATGCACGCCTCGAGTCCTGCTACCTGACAACCAGGTACACTAGTAAATCCTACTTCAGTCGGCTCCCCAAAGAACCTCTAAACCTTTGCACTGTAGGTGCTCTGATTCAACAAAAATTTAATGCGCCCCGTCCACACAATAAATATCTGTTTCGCATCTCGCGGATACATGAAGACTTCGTAATAACTATAGAATGCTTGGCATATTGCTTTGAATCACCATATTTAGTTTGCATCATTTTTACTAGTAACAAAGATTAATTGCATTTATGTGCTTGTCCGAAATGTAAGTACTAAAAGAGCTTCTAATTGTATAAAACCCTGAGTTTAAGGAAGAAGGTTACGATCCAGTGATAACTTTTAATTAATTCGGAGTAATTGGTTATGCTGAAAATGTTAGAAATGGTATGCAGCTTTTTTAGCGATACCGAACCGCTACTTAGATCTTTATTCATGATCACGCAGTGCAGTCGCTAATGCGCTATAATCGTCAATGAAACCTAAGTATCCGAGAATAATTCATAAAAAGCTGAGCATGTCACTACTTTTGCTTTTACTAACCTAACATATTTTTGTTTGTAAACATACGAGGAGTACGGCTGTCCACTGATACCATGGAAACTCTGTGAACTGAGGACTCATGCTAAACTAAACAGGTGATATAATAAAGTCTCGCCTATGGCCATGTAAGACCATGAGTAGAGATTGCAATAATGTAAACAAATAACTTATATTAATAACACAAATAGTTGAAAATCCTAACGGCTCGGAGCGCTAGAGTTCGAAAAGAAGTTTAATTACATGCTTCAATAGGCTTTGAAAACTATTACTCGGTTAAAAAGTATTCGGACTTGTAAAGAATAGAAGCGACATGATGCATTTGCGTAGAAAATTGCCACTTAGCTGGTCAAATTAAGTAAGTTCATTGTGCGATTGTCGTAACTAAGTTCTGATTTTTACTACATAAGGCTGGACACGTAATTATTCGACATAACAAACGAACATGCGATTGTGTGTAGAATCCATCTTGTTTTTGATATAAGGTATAAAAAATATTATACTGTAAGGCATCAGGTAACTGTATGCTCATGATTTGAAATTTTATGCTCGCCTAAATGAACCCGAAAGCAGAATACGATAAACAATAATAGGTAAAAAAAAATTGTTTCACTTGTCTAAAAGGGAAAACACTTTCATTCTAAAGCCTATGTGATAGATACAATTAAGGCAGCCATATTCTACTTACATAGTTCTAGAGCTAAAAATTTGTATTTCCATTCATAAGGCACCTACTTTGTGCTAAGTTAATTATTTTTGTGAAAGGTACTAATCTCATATAAGAAAACGTGTGTGCTCTTTTCAAAAATATTTGATAAGTTTTTGTATAGAGTAGCAGCGTACTGTAATTATTTGTTTGCTGTAAAAAAAAAAAAAAAAAACTAGATTTTCGAATGCGTTAAGGATTAAAGAGGCTAAACTGTACTGGCAAATGCTTTGATATGCAGACAAACTGACGAAGCGAATATACGAACTAAGCATTATGTGAAACCGTAAGAATATATATACACGTGTATTAAAAGTATGTCCACATGGAGAAAATGGCTTTGCATTGACCGCGTATTTGCTATTAGCACATTTTTATTTATGGGGAATAGTCGTAAAAAAACAACAATCGATCACTATGACTATATCTATTATTATTTTGGTGCATTTCAAATAAGCTCCTAAGATATACCCGCTCAAGTCGTCTTTTGCATTTGGCAAAAGTCGTCTTTTGCAAGGCCATTTGCAACCTTTACATTCGAAACTTTATGCATCTCTGTTCAGTATGACGCTTTTTATCTTATGCTTTTTCGATTATTAACGAGGACCTATTTACTAACGATCACAAGATGATGATCACCTAAATGAACGCCGAATGACGCTAAGGAAGCACACAGTGTTCTTGCTGGACACTCTATTCGTAGAACGACATAATCGGTTTAAAGTAATACCATCGTGACCCCAAGCCACAATCCAACAAATGGGAGACTGGGCTGTAAGGTTTACTCGTTTCCATCAGAGACGTAAGCTCTATTCACTGTTCTGGGAATGCAAAGATCATGCCTACTCACTAATATGCATAGTAGCATTCTCTTGTTAAAAAAAAATTTATGTTTACCACATCCTTTGATTGTCAGTTAATTATAAAGTGTCCTGTGTATTTTCTGTTGGATGTAGAAGAAAATATTTCACCTTGATCAAATCATGGCTCTAATTAAACAATATTCAAACGAACTGGATATCAACATATGAACATTATTTTCTTTGTATTTCCTAATTTTCTTTGTTCTATTTTTCTTCCACTTTACTTTTTCCTCATTGTAGCATGATCA
The DNA here is from genome assembly GCF_002532875.2 of Varroa jacobsoni. Taxonomy (NCBI): domain Eukaryota; kingdom Metazoa; phylum Arthropoda; class Arachnida; order Mesostigmata; family Varroidae; genus Varroa; species Varroa jacobsoni. Next base: position 158,178 of record NW_019213545.1, on the reverse strand, counting down.
TATCATTTTCCTGTTCTCTTTCTATCTACATGATCTATCTTTCTGCGTAATGTAATGATATAATAAATCGAAATATTTTTCGTTTCATTACCCTCTTAAATCCCTAGATAAGGATAGATTTTACATATGTTATCTATAGAACTGCTTATTTTGTACCGGCTGTAACGACTGAAAATTTTTATTCTTCGCTTGAAACGTTTCTATTGACCTATGTCCTCATGGTATACATTACTATAGCAAGCTATGTGGCTGCAGCTCTTGTCAGTTATGCCGTATCTCAGAAAATCACCACACGTTCTACACGTGCCAAGGCACCCAGATTCCCAATTTTTGACAAAATCCTGTAGATACAAGATGTTTGCCGATAGTTGAATGCTCAGAACGTTACTTCTAGGGAAATTTCGAAGTTGTTTGGCCATCTTTCTTCAAAAGTTCCAATTGATCACCTATTTGCCAGGTCCATAGTGCCATTTCTGACTTATTACATTTAAACAATCCAAGATACAGAGAAAAAGAAACATTACTTGCGCTTGCATAATATATTGGACATGTTTCTAACGTCCCGCAGGCAGTGGGTTTTAACGGACTAAGGTAAGCTACAGACTAGGAACTGAGTTCACTAGGGAGATCTTTGACCGCGCGCCTTTAGCAAAAGGTGCAAGCCTAAAAATGACTTGAATCAGACAATGTCTCCCAGATATACATATTTGGTGGTGTAAAAACAACCATGCTTTAATGTATTTAATCGAATGCAGTTTCGTCTTTGATTCGTGATTTGGAGTGGTAACTTGCTACACCGTCTTCGCAGACGGACATTGTTAACAGGCGTATCGCTATTTTAGAACACAAATTTGGAATGCCAAATTAAAAAGCTACGACCTGTATATAATATAGCGAAACCTACAACACAATAAACTGTTGTGTGGAGTATTTATCAAACAAAGTGTGCAAACTTATGCTCAAAGATCCTCATGGTCGAAATCTTAATAACTACTTTTACTTACTGTGACTGCAATTGAGGAGCTCACAGCCATGGTCCTGGCAGATTTAGGCCTTAGTATATTATTCAAATTAGTCAGCCAGCTTGCTTAGTATGCAACACACTAAATATGGGTACGGCTGTGAAGAATGGGTACCAGATCTTAAGAAATACTAAAAAAGTGCAACTAAACTTACAAAACGAGTATCACTTAAACTTGGAGCCCAATGGAGGGCTCCTAACCTAACCTATCGTAAACTCGTATAAAAAATATACTGAGATGCATATGTACAGAAATACTTTGGGTGCAAATAGGGTCTACAATACTTATCTACGCTAACTGTATTGTTATTTTTTCTTTCGTGTCGTTTAGAACGTTTTAAATAATTATGCGATCTGTCAGCGGGATTCCTAATATGTTGAAATGATACATGGAAAATGACTATTTGTACACACAATATCGCTTTCTTTATTGAAAACACGATAATATGATCTTAATACGGTAATATGTACGAAAATAAAATCTGATTATGGTTTTCATTTGAAAACCGCCCGTTTTGACTTTCAATGTAGATGGTAACCAAATAATATATATGTAGGGCAAATAAGCTTTAGAAAACCTTATTTCCATTTGCAGGCAAAGTAAATATTTTTAACAGCTATTAATAAATATTTCAGCTATTTCCTACGTCCTTTTCTCTTCTACTCGTGTCTTGCAACAGAGTTACACGTTTTTGGAGCGGTTTGCAAAGCGACGATCAAATTGAGAGCAAGTCGTTGGCTATAATGACATGACTTGACAAAGCTACCGGGACGAAGAATATTGCTTTAGATATCGATGTCGTGCTGAGCTAAGAGTCCCGCTGGCTAACTGAATGACGGGCTCAGCTACGTAGGTAGTTATAGAAATACCGCATGGATATTATGATATGGGCAATACCATTATAAGCCTGCTGTGAGCTACGGTCTTGCAACCAGCAGAATCCTCGCTACTCTCACTCTCCGAAGCATTTCCTCTGCGTAATCCATATACATGCAAGCCAGCAATAATAATACCCTTCTCTAGAAAATTCAGCATTCGATAACGTATCACCTAAACGTGCACATAATATTAACTTTTTTGATTTTATCGTTGGCATGGGCCCGAGAAATCATGTTGCTGAAGCTACATTTCAAGGCACCAACTGATATGCCCCTCCGCACATTGCTATGGCTGTGGCTCACGCAGTAATAAATTATGAAGGAGCCTTTCTTTCGGAATCATCGAAGAAAAGTTTAATATCTTTTTAGTCTAATAAATTTTATCCATGAGAAGTTCGAAAGTTTTGATAGTGTTTTGTTCATTTTTAAAGTTCTTCTAAGAAACCTTCGAGTCCTTTTCGGTGATTTTTTGTACCTTTCGAATGAAACGAATCTAATGCATATACGTAGGCTTAAGTTTTAGGACAATTAAAAAAAATCCTATGCTTTGGTTCCGTTAAGAATAAAAACAAGATAATAGCTGTAAGAAAAACCATGAAAGTATATATTTCTCACTCATCTGTACTAGTCAGTGGATCGTTGTAAATTAAAACAAATAAACGTTTCGTGTTTGACACTGTATCAGCATATACTCAAATGGCTCGCTTGTAGCACAAGGAAGAGATCCCTTTACCGAAATTTCGAGCAAAATTTTTTGCATATGTCCAAATACGCAGACCGACAAGTTATTTTTTTTATTTATTACAAGGAAGGATCCTTGGTAACTGGCATCGGATAAGTTTTCTTTATGTTAATATCGGCCGTTGATAGCCATGTAATAAGCGATTCTATGAGAACTAAATGCAGATTATGAACTCGTTTTTGAACGGCGGGAATCATATGTTAATCTACTCGTTTTTCTCCTCAGATCAAGTACATCAAGCTAGAAACGCAAACCGTAACTGTGAATTCGCATAGGTCAAGATTATTAACAGCAACGAAATTGGAATGTGTGCTTCAGAAACAAATTTGTTCGTATTTAATGCAAAAAATTTTACTTCTATCTTAGTGCATGACGCCGTAATGGAAAGCAGACTGCCGAGATTTACCAAGCTCTCGAAAATGACAGCCTGAGTCCATGACCAGTTTTATTTTAAAGAAAAATATATGCATGTCTATCTGAAACTGTATGTCATAGAAGTCTTTGTTGGTGACAGGCAAATGCACGGTCACTTGCTCTGTTCTCATATTATTGTTACAAGAATATATTGTGGTAAATTAGGTCATCAAACCTTAACCATGCCTATCTGCAGGCACTTTCGAATCCCGAAATCCTTCCAGCCCAGTAGATTAAGCAGGAGGAACCTTTTGCTAAATTTCGATTAGTCATCCCTGCGAAATATTTTTGTTGAACCTTTGACTTTTCTATTCATGGGGGAAGCCCCCTGTACCGCAGGCTTTGGCATGTGGTTGTCTATGTGACACAAGGGATATATCAATCATTTCATTATGATTTCTACTAGTTTGGAGTAACTTCGTCAAAATTAGGGATTGTCGAATCCGGTGGCGCAGGAAGCACTAGACTATAATCCCCTGCTTTTATTTGCTGGTAAATGCCACAGCACTGTATATAGTTTTTATTGATAACGGACTGATTTGCTTTTCCGTAAACATTAAGTAGCCAATGCGCAAGCAGTGTGCGATACCTTTATATGACCCTAACTTTACACTGAAAACGCCAAGATCCCAATCAGCCGCGGAAACTCAGAATGTAACCCATGCGATACATAATGACGGAGCACTGTCTCTTGAAGTGAAAATTTCTCGACCTCCCAGCTGTGCTATAGCACATCCATTTCATCCAAACGACCAGCGATTACTTCGACATTGGCCTACCTTAATGGATTCCATTAGAATTATATCAGTGCAGTGATACATAGATCGATCTGGAGGTGGTTCAACAGGAAGACACTAAAAGACACTAGGCTTTTTCAAAGTTACTTGGGCTTCCAAGCGCACCACACATACTTTCCGAAACAGAAATTAAGTCCCTTCGGCGTTTATTCCTACAGCTCTTCGACAACGGCGATGATCTGCATAGGGTTAAAGGAACTTTTTTTAAAAGTTTTATTTTCTTTACATTTTTTTTTATTTCCAACTAATGCAAAGCTTCTTATCTTCCTATCCTAACTGAATGCATACAAGCAAATAACAATTTCCTGCGTAATAATTTTCAACTTGTGTGAGATTGTGCTATCTTATATCAATACTAAATAAATGGTTCCAAATATTTTTACACAAGTTGACGTTACCTCCCACCAAACATATATATTTCCATTTCGGTGAAAAGTTTATAAGTATTTAAATGCAACGCCCCGCATCATTTGATACTTCAGGTATGGTTCCAGAACCGGCGTGCCAAATGGAAGAAGCGCAAGAAGACGTCGTCCGTATTCCGTTCTTCAGTTAGCGGTATCGGCGTCAGTATGGGCGGTCCTCTACTTCCGTCGCACGCGTTACCACCTTTCGGACCACCTCCTGTTCCGACTATGCCATCTGCAGTTTCAACGGACGCATTGTGCTCCGTTTCGTTTGCAGGGCCGGACTCTCGTTGGCCCCCGCCATCACCTGTTCCATTAGCGGCAATGCCACCCCAGTTGCCGCCCCTTAATTCGCTTAGATCACATCAGCAACAACCAACGAGTAGTCCTCTTTCGATACCGCCAGTCTCCATGGCCGGTGTTACTAGCGCCCCGTCAGGAGCGTCACCTCTTACCCAGGTTTGTAGTTCGCCATACCATCGAACAGAGGTATTGAGACCTAACATAGAAGACTGAAAGTTAAAAATCAGCTAGGGTAAGTTTTATTTCTACCAAGCACTACTATTTTTTTTATAAAAAAAGAAAATGAGCTAAGAAAATCAGATAAAACAAGCTATTGAATAGCCTCGGTTGCCTGTACGTATACGAAAAACCTAGCTCTCTAAAAATATGAAATTCATTGCATCACATGGGAAATGATACATTTGGCTACAGCACGTAAAGCCAAGGTACTTTTAAAGGCATCAAATTATTCAAAGACAATGTGTACAATATACACCCAAAAACCTGAGCTTATTTTTTTTATTATTTCCAAAAAGGGATTCCTCTTAAAGTATCGCAATAAAAGCTGGACCTTTTTTTAATAAAGAGAATGACACTAGTCTGCTATATCGTAACTAGTATGATTTTTCACGACGGACAGGTTATTTTCACTCGCCGATAGCCTATAGAACCATATCGGGTCAAAATAGTAGGTTGTAATTCTTTATAGCATGAAATGATGCCTTTGAAAGCATAGTTAAGTTTCGCTTCAGGCCACTTTAGATATATAGCGTTACCGTATGTGCTTGTACAACTTGGTTATAGTGAAACATGTCTTGATATGTGAGATATTTGAGTAAGTCGCTAAAACGATTTGAAGCATCGAAGTTCCCTTTACAAAATAACACTTTCAACTTTGTTCCTTAGACCCAGGCCTTTCCTTCAAAGCTATACTAAAGTCAGAGGGAAAATATGTGTTGACCTAAACGCTACAATGAATTCATTGATCTTGCTCAAGCATAATAAAAGACAGAAGCATTCTATTGTTAGGGCAAATTGTTTTTTTTTCAATCCTAGATCTAGGCTATGCTACGTGCAAATACTTGTTAATAAGTATTTTTTTCCGTGCAGTGTACACAAGTAAGCGCTACACTCTTGACCACAGCCATGTGGACAATTTATCACAAACACTTACCTAAGCCGCTTCTATAGTGCGTAGTACAGCAAGCACTGCTAGGGAAATGACGGTTTTCAAATATCATTTACTTTATGCTCATGGCATATGGCTGCCACAGCTTCTGGTGGTGAGATAATTGAGACGTCTTTAAAAATCAAGTTCTGCAAGTCCAAACGTAGGCAACTGTATTTACATTACTCGAGCTTCTTGCTAAACTTACGAAGTTGATTGTGATTATACTACGTTGACATTTATTTGATTGCTTAATCTGTGTCTAAGCATGGATAATTATTGCCAATATTCATCGTGGATTCGAATGTAACTTGCTAAGAATTTCTTGAGAGTACGTAAAGCTATCTAAATGTTTCATTCTGTGTTGTTCTATGTTCTAAATGTTGCATTAATACCTTTCGAATTGATTATTTTGCGGAAATCATCATCAATGCATGTTGTGCTGTTCTGTTGAAGACTGGAAAAGGTCGCAAAGTGTTGCTTAATTTTCCAACTTAAGGAAATTATCACATTTGGCATTCGTGAGCGTACTTAAAAGCGCATTGCAATATACGAAGCGTTTAAATTTATAGCAATGTTTTTAGTGAATCATTAAGCGCTAAATTTTTCAATGGCATTATGAGACGCGGAAGTAATATGATGGTTACCATGCATTTTTTAGAAAAACAAAAACTTTATTTTCTTCCTCCCTCCCACTTGTTATTTGTTACTAATGTATCGTTGAAATGCGTTCATCCTGGGCCCTGTAGCACTATTGCGTTATTTTCAAATAACTCTTTGATGTGGAGAAAAGTGCGTTTTTGACACTTTATATACAATTTGGTCCAAGCCAAAAGGCTGCCGAAACAGCCCGGGACATTTTCTGCGTGTACAGTAACGACGCTATTGCTAAATGGAGAGCTCAAACGTGGTCTGCCAAGTTTAAAATGGTCATACTTCAAAAATGATTTGTTAAGTTGGATATGCCGACGCTCCGGCCAGCCGTCTGAATTTGATGACAACGATCTTAAGATTCTTTTGAAAAAAATTCAAACACAAACAATTCAGGATTTGGTTGAAAAGATGACCGCACTCACACGACCGTCGTTGCATGAACGCTCTGAATTCAGTAGGAAGTTAACGAAGCACTTGAATATGTTGTCCGATATCAAACGGCCACAACAATCTATTTTTCCACAGAATTGTTACCGGCGATGAAAAGTGGTGTCTGCACATAGACCAGAAGTAGACATTGAAATGACTGGCTCCAGGAAAGAAGTCAAGGCCTTGCGCTTAACCAGATGTTTACCCCAAAGAGGTTATGTTTTGCATTTAGTAAGACTGCGAAGGCCTGATCCACTGGGAATCGCTTCTTGTGGCCCAGAAAGTTGATTGGCACATTTATGTGATCCAGTTTCGTCGAATTAACCGAGCTAAAAAAGACCCGACAAACAAGGTCAAAGGGCTCTGCCCTGTGACACAGGAAGTGCTTTGGAGCAGGGTTTTTTTCGTTAAAGCTGCTCCCCTTGACTTCAAGTGAGAGGTTTTGTTGAGCCTTTTTCGGACCGTGCGCCTATCGATTTTCATTTCTTGCGGTCGCTGAGCAATCACCTGTGTGGTCTTACCTTCGACGCCGATCCACAAGTCAAAATATAGGTGGCAAACTTTTTTGAGACGAAACCTGCTACCGAAAGATGAAAGAGAGTCGTGAACTATGACGAGGGATGTTACAGAAATAAAAAAGAGCAGAATTTTTTTTAGAATATAATACTTTAAAATTAAAGGTCAAAATCTGCAGAAATCACTGTTCCCGTTAGAAGTGTGAGAGTGCATAAATATAAAAAAGGATAATCTGTTTTTTATTTCTTACACATTTAAGATTTGTTGTTGTTGTTAATAAATAGAAATAAGTTGAATTAGAATGACTTTTGATTCATTACATTCGCTAGCTAAAACTGGATTCCTTTAGAGTCTTCCATTAGTCTAGCGGTAAATGTCATAAACTAAGACTTCCATTTTATTTTGTTTTACCTAGAGACCAAATTGATGCGTACGATACAGATGAAACACTTCCCTGTTGAAATTGTAGTTTTACCTTTTTGTAATGCAATCAAATAATTCGGCTATATTTGAGGAATCTATGTTTTCGTTAGTTCGTTTTATGATAGCATGACAAGAATTATAGCCCATGCTAGTGTTTCTTGGATATATCGAACACAAGTGACAGCAGTCTTGAGATTGAATATACAAACGGGATCCGTTCCGACCAACTGATTTGGATAAGTTTGACGCTGTAGAGCACTAGACACGTATGGTCTTGTTTCTAATTATATGATACTCGCGACTTCTACGAATATCTAGGCAAAAATAGCTAAGGAAGTATATAAATAAGGTCTTACGTATCAGTATATGCGGAATCGTTCTAATCCCACCATGTACAAAAATTACCTAATATCATTGGCGCCATCAAAATGAACGCTAGCGACTATCGGGCTGCTGAGTCTCGCGGTTAAGGTGGATGAAGCATTGCATACATCTCTTATAGGTACACCCGTATGTCTGTGTTGCACAGTGACTACTGATCCAAAAGAAACGTATGAAATCTTAGTCGCCAATCTTCAAACATGGCTAGCTTATACAGAAAATAATGCCAGGTTAGGCCGAGCTCATACCATTCACCCAATCGGAAATCAAGGATATCATACTAGTTTCATGTCAGTACTTGTTTGGACAAGCCCTACCAAAAGTATTTGATGAGGTTGCTGTATCGCAAGCTAGGGCGCTTATTCTATAAGCCGAGGTAACGCATCTTGTCAATCAGACCGTACCGGAAATATGTCAAACGTCAAACGATCGCGTACTTGAACCTAATCCGTGAGCTTCTGCAGCCATCCTGGTGAAGAAGCACGGTTATATTCGATTTCATATAGGTTACAGGAATCTAGGCACGGCTACAAAAAAAAATCATGGGTTGGCGATGTCCTCGTTCATTTTGGATTTGACGAGTGACTATCGGCAGATTACCATGTATCCGGTAACAAAAATAAGACTGCATTTTATACCTCATACGATCTATATTCAATAGATGCCTGTTTCGCATTAACCAATGTCCTGCCAACATTCTAGCGGTTGATGAACCGGTTCTTAGGTGAATTGCGGTGCTAAGTCACAGCTGACCGCCAGTTTGTATGGAATTTCCCCAATATCGCCAAATTGCTATGCGAATCAGTAAAACGGGTGACCTCTTGGCATGGACGGTCTCTCACAAGACGATATTTATGGCATTAAAGAGGCTCTGACGAGTAGAACGATCTTGCAACATTTACGGGAAGCAATGCCATGTAAAATAAAGATCGACTAAAACGGCGTCTACCTGGAGGCGGTGTTTATACAGTTCGCGTAATAGTCTTATTTGCGTAAGCGTTTTCAGTTCAAAATACGAACTAGAATTCGCCAGAGTATTTGGTTGTGTAAAGGTGGAAAAAATTCCACATATATTTGTGTAAACTGTGGTTCCTAATAGCCGTTCGAAATAGCGCGGTAAAAAATTGCATGACGAAAAGGACCCCTGTTCTAAGATGGCCCAAAGAGCCTCGAAGCTGTCGAAATACGATTTCGATGTGCGGCACCGGCGCAGCGCAGTAAGCGATAACCTGATTGTTTTCGTGTACGTGTGTGGCGCCACTGCGAAAACTCACTAAATGACGGCATGGGCTTATAGTGCACCAGTTACCGTTGGGCCCCAGTAGAGATGGTGCTTCAAATTATAGCCAGGTACTTTTACCGTCGAAGGATCGAAGGGCCGCCCGATTTTACTATAGGGAGCCGCGCTGTAAACGTTTAAGCCGCGGGGTCTCCAGGCGGGGTTTCACGATTAGCCGGGCTCCTTGCCACATCTGAACGGATGTTTAGACGAGCATTCGGAAGTACATTCGCAATTTTGGCATCTGTGAGAGAACAAAAGACGTCTATAGAATCGCTGACATGCCCTTTCGCCCAATACAACTTGAATTTTGTAAGTCAGTAGCGGAAAAAGCTCTTCTGCTCCTGCTGATGAGTATTCGTTCTACTTTTCCGACCCGACACGCCAATATTCGTGCTGTATAAAAGCCCTCTACTCTTCGGTATCTATACGGACTCATGGACGCCATCGTCACAAATAATGTAGGATGCTTCCGAGGCCGGTACGTCCAGCGGTATCTGGCGCGTTTCAACATTCACTATTTGAGGGCCGTCCTAGCCCACCCGCAAGCAAATGGATGGGTAAAACAGACGAGTCCCACGCTCAAGAATGCTGGTTCACACGCCTATTTACACGATGCTTCCAGCGGTCGCGATCACGATAAATATTATGGTTAGAAGGGCCATAAATGCAGCGCGATTCGAATTACATCGAAACCGTCTTGCCGGAAGAACCCCCGCTAGAATCGCGATCAGTTCAGACACTCGGTCATTCTGTATCAAAGCTGCAGAAAAGGGTTCCGCCTTGATTGACGGAGCCGGGTCCCCGAAAGAGCAGCCCTTTTGCGTCGGACGCTCCATTCCAGGAAGACAGTCCTCCTGCATCCCACGACAATAGCCCAATATGTCTCGAAAACTGCTGGCCAAGCTCGAACCTAAATAAAGCGCTAGAAAACAAGTTGCACGGTATACCAATCGCTTGCGCGGGTCATGGCAGTGGCGTGTTATCGCCAACCTACAAAGAAAAGATTAGGTGCAGGACGAAGGGATCGCGTCTGGTAACGTACACGGATGCAGAAAATATATATTGTTATAATAAATATATTTCCGGTTCCGGTTTATGGTGGATATATCATACCCTTGAGCAGTTAATCGTTAGTCGCTAGCGGTCGAACTTTGTTGTTGTCAGCAATCCTGAACGTCTTCCTCGCTATCACTATGTTATAACGAAATTGTGCTTGCGTAAATCACATTTGTGTTTAAAGCCAGTTACGATTTAAAGCCGTCCGCGTTGTTAATCAGTCATATTATGGTGTGGCTATTTTTCAGACACGTCATGTTTCCCGATGGAGAGATGTCCAGGTTTTGCTTTAACGAAGTTGTCTGATCATACTTTATATTTTCGAGCCGTTGCTCAACCGTTACGATGTTTGTGCTATTAACTCAAATCGATTTTTTTTTTGGCTACTGGGATCACTCCTACTGATGAACGCCCGCAAGCACCGCGACACCTTTTTCGGCTGTTTCAGCGGTAATTCAATTCAATTTAGGCTCAAGCCCACCACCTTGCCCGTTGACGATTTGACTAATCTTTCGCCAAGTGGCTGGAGCGACTCGCTTTCATCTGACTGGATCTAAACACCTTGAGCTTAACGTATACGCGCCGTATAGCTTAACGTATATATATATATATATATATATATATACATTAGGAAGACATAGAGCAGCATACTTTAAAATGTAAAATTAACAACTAACTCTTGTTTAAACTATCTACTTGTTAGCTAAAACCTATATACGAAATAAAATAGGCTTTAAATCTTCTCTTGGAGAACTCCCGAATGAAATAGATAACATTCACTAAAGCTATCATTCACGTTTGTGGAGATAATCCATACAACTGACTCCGAGTTAAATTTTAGAGATGTTTGCTTCGTTAAAAGTTCGTTAAAAAAAAAATTAGCTTTAAGAAAACTGAAATACGCAGAAGTAACAACTATCTTGTTTTCAATATCGTTCACTCAATTTTAAACCATATCAATTGAATTCAATCAATTGAATCAATTAAATCATAGACTTAGCAAATGATGTTGCTTTTCATTTAAAAGGTCCAGGTTTCGTAAATTACTAAAAGGATGATTAACTGTCTAATTTTCAAAGATACTGCAAACGACAGATGGTTAAACAGTGGACCTATAGTCAGTTGACCCTTTTTAAAATCTATATAAACAACGACTTCACCGAAGAAGATCCTGTAATAAAAATTATATCTATATGGTGCAAAGATCCCCTTTTATTCTTATATGCTTGGAAATGCTGGTTTAGATAATTAATACCATCATGGGCACCAGGACAGAATTTATCGTTAACCGCAGTTTATTATGAAAAATTCAATTGGCTAGTACATTGAAGATACCTTCCTCAATAGAACAATCATTTTTTTACTTTTCACAAAATCATTTACTCCATCATGCAGTATGCATTAGTTTATGCGATAAAAGAGCCTCATATTCAATATGGTCTATCTTAATCTAATTTCGTATTTGTTATGTAATATACACACCACCATAACGTCTTGGATTGACTGATCAATCATGCAGGCATCTTACTAATAATGTATTATCAACACAAGAGTGTCGAAATTATGTGTCTTCACCGACGCGTATCCGACTGATTAGTATAAGTTACCGAACTCGTCATTGGTGGTAGCTTAATTATGTAGCTGCAAAGTTTGAGGACGTCTTTAATTATACGTAATGAAGCGGCTTCACGACACATGCACTAACCGGTGGGTACAGGGCTCCTATTTTCTTGACTAGTGATAATTGTGCCGTCTGAAGATAACAAGCCAATAATAGTTTATACGCCACTGCAAAACACAGCAGGACAACATATTTTTTTGATCAATGTTTCTCCACCCCTAGTTTTCTTGCAGCTCATCGAAGATAGGGAAAATCCCCACTGCATATGCAAACAGAAAGTCCAGTTCAATTATCTTTGAACACCACAGCATATGAATTTCTACTATATACGGCTATTTTCCGTGATTTTTCCATTTAATAAAAAAAATTTTCAAATTTAATCAATATTGCAACGAATTACGTTTTGGCGACATGTGTACATAGTGCGTTTTCTATTAACAAATTATCGAGATCCTTAAAGAACGGTAATCTGTAGGAGGAATGTCTAATGGGTATCGCCAAAAGCAAATTATGTTTTCTTTAGATGGCTGACTCAGCACGGAGCTTGGCTCACTGCACTATTACGAGGACTATAGTGAACGACGGAGAGCGTTGACTGTAATTTTTGCGGTATGGGAACTCGATGTATGTTCAGTAACCTTAACTACTTGATGAGGGGTTTGTTTATCATGTCTTCCAATTATAGACAATACATTTGTATTGTAACGTGAATCGTATGTAACTAATGAACGAACCAGGACTTAAGGAAATGCAGTGAATAACACCTACACTACAGCCACGTATAGTTGCCAACAATGATGCCATTATTAATTATTTTAAAAGATCTATCACCGGCTAAAATAGTTCCGGTAGTAAATCGTTCTTTAAATGCAAAGTTTATACAGCGAGTTACCTCCATTCTAAGACGGAACTTTTATTCGTATACCACTAAAATTTTCTGATTTGAAGCCGTTTGCTCCAAGTTCGAGCGGCGTTATCTGAATAAACGGTCTCGGAAACAGCACAAGTACATCATAAATGTTACTAAATAATGCATTTCAATATTTTACTTTGGGCTAACTTACGCTGATACTTCCCGTATCCACTTAAGCTACGTGAGATGACAAAACAATAAAATTTTTCGGCATTTCTTCTTTTTTACAATGCACGTAAAAGCACATTAGTGTATTACTTCGAATACACCAGTGCAATCTATTTGCAAGATAATAACAGTATTGAAACCGTAAAGATTTTAGTGCAGCTAAAAGTACAACAAATTATAAAGAAGTCAAAGTGGTCATCAAATCAATTCATTGCAGCTTGTTTAAGATAGATTTAAGCCCTTAGTTATGAGTACTAGTAGCGCTTCCTGCAAATGTTCATCAGAACCCGTCGAGATACTCACTTCATATATCTAATAATTTGCGCCTGTTCGATGCTGAAGGAGAATTATTGAACAGTTATTATTCGATCCCAACAAAAATCATATTTAACAGCTAATCTCTGTAAAATAGTGTTTATAGTTCCTTAGCTTACCTTCACAATAGTAAAAATTCTATTAGAAATCGTACCTAGTCGTGTTCACTCTTTGAAAGGCTTCAATAATGATGTGCCGCATTGCCTTTTCCTATTTTTGTAGCCTTGTTCGTTGCAGAGTGTTTTTTCCAAACTTCAATCGTATTACTACAGATCAAGGCCTCCAGGGCCAATTGGATGTTTCGCTTCGTGTTTTTGAAAAATGTATTTGCTTGGTTGTATTTTTGGTGTATTGGAAGCTATCTTACTATAGACTTCCTTAATTACATCGCCATCAACCATGTTTACTTGTTATAATTGTTTTTCAGTCCATTTTGTGGCCATCAATGCAAACCTTGTGTTAACACATACTTTAAAGTACGGGCCTATAAAAAAAAAGGTTCGTTATTTATTTGAAAAATTAAGGTCTTTTTTATATAGCGTACTTGGACTCGTACGGCTCATGAGTCAAATAAATGTTACATTTTTTACGTTCGGTTTCAGACAGCTGGCCACTACGGGAGCGAAACAGGGTGTTTCCACATTGCTTTTAAACCTAAACCACCTTACGTGCACCTGAGTTAATGAAGCAAATACATTACAACTACAGCTTAAGAGGGATGCTTCACGTGAATCAAAACAATGACTTAGAAGCTGGAAGCTTTTTAACCACTTTGTGGAAAAAAGTTTACTTATAAACGATATGACAATTCTGTTTGTTGCGCTGACCGTGTTTATAAAGTTCGTACCGTGGTTGGGCGACCCCTCTCTATTTAACAAAATCTCAGTATGACAAAGCGTCCAAGAAAGTGTTCCAAATATTTTAGCATATATACTTTCTTTTTGTTTCTTTTATATAAGTAACTTACTTTAGAGAAAAAAAAATTGCAAGCAAACACACATTGAATCCGTTAGACAGGTAGTTTAGATACGTTTGGCGTAATTCAAGTTTTAAGTGCATCACATACGGTAAAGTCTAATATATGAAAATTATCGTTTGGTGAATTTCAGACTTCGACTTCATGCGCTGTTAGCGACTTTGGAGGTTACCAGGGTTCAGGAATACAGTCATGGCCGTCAATGCTCGACTCCAACATGTTGTGGAACTAATGGATTCATCAAAAAAGGACTTTTCGTCTTTGCAGTTGAGCCTGATAGCCAACAATAACATTAACGAATTAAATATAGAAAAAATTATATTTAAATTGCATTTAAAGCCCATTCTTAACGGGGTGCAATGGCTCCGTCAAATGTAAAATAGCTCGCTATATATATATATATATATATATATATAATAAATCGCATATGATTGGCGACAAGTATCACGTCAATGTCAATCATAAATAACTGGTAGTAACCTTGAGTGACAGTGCTTATTTGAGTGGTGAAACGAGCTAGCAACACCGAAGTACTAGCACATTAGAACTTGCTGTCAATCAATATTATTTATAATATCTAAGGTTGTATTTACATTTACGATACGAGATTTTTTTTTTGTAAAGCTAGAGAGACTGTTACAATGCTCATACTGACATATCGCAGGATATGATTGACATTATTCATTTTCACACTATTAAATAAAAAGTAGAGAGAAGATAACTTATAAGAAAATACTAGCCAATGTAACTAGTACAGTGAATTTAGACCCCTTGGAAGTAAAATGCGGCAGAAAAAAAGCAGCGTATATATTTGAATAGGGCTACGCAAGCATTTGCCCATTCAAAGTACGTTACCCACATGTTTAATTTCGAATTGAGATATGCTCCTTCGATAAGCAAATTCGTCACTGAGAAATTGTGCACTATATCGGCGTTGCGCCTTCTATGTGCTATCTTTTCGATTGGGAGCTGTGTTTCTCAAGGACTCGTTCTCACTGTACAAGTGTGGTAAATAGCAAGCATAAGGACATCTATTCAAAACAGATGGACAAGTTTTCTGAGTGATGATATCGAATCGAAAAATAGAAATGTTTGGGTTTTTAATGCTTCAAATACAGCTACGGATCAGAGAGAGCTGTTAAAGGGTTATATGTGAAACAGGCATCTTTACTTTGGGTATGTGCTAGAATATTTTAAAATTATTTGACTTTCTGCACAATTCGTGTAGTGAGTCATAGAAAACTGATAGCGTATGATCACCTTCCATGGAAAATCAAAAGTTCGCACCAATGTGCTAAAAAGAAGTTGTTACATCGTTTTAAGTCTATATATATATACAAAAACATATAGCTGAAAATAACGTGGATGCAAATGATGAAAGAAGGCCACAGCAGCACCGAAATAAATGTCATACTAAACTGAACAAAAACAGAAAAGGAAGTTGAAGCAAAAACGCGTGTTGTATTTAGTTGCGATGTAAAAGATTATTGTACATAAAATACTTTTAATCGGAAATCTTCTCTTAAATCAATTTACTTGAGAAGCTGCATGAATGAAGAAAATGTCTTTATACAAAAAAAAAAAAATACCAGTATTCACTAACAGAAGAAGAAACCAATGGTATATATTAAACATAAAGCTCAAGAATAACAACGACGAGGACACAATTCAGCAACCACAGTTACATATATATCGCACCATTATCGTGAAAAGAAAAATACTAACCTGGCGAACGTCCTTAACTAAGGAAGTAACCATGTATAATAGGAAAAGATTAAGTGACTCCCTATGAACGCTTGTATTTACAAAAGCAAACAAATAGGATGAACTGACTGAGTAAAATGATGATATAGTTACTTAGATTTATCACTCGGTTGGCCAATGGAACTGTGCAAACTCTTAGCAACTGAACAGTCAGAAACTGAACATTAATTTCCTGTGACTAAAGCTGATATCAAATAAGGAAGCTGATTTTATCATTTAATAGCCGTAAGCTAATAAAATAGCATTAATTTACAAATTCAAATGTGAAATATCTTCATAATGGTTTCGTAGTGGCGGCCAAGCAAAAATTCACACCGGAGAGTATTCAAAAACACCGAGAATAATCTATCGATTTCCGCAAGTTGGAATTCATTAGTTTACGAATGAAAATATCCTGGATCTGCCGCGCGGATTCAATTTATTAATCATACATCTATACGAGCGTCAACGAAAGACAAGATGCAGAATGATGTTTAGCGAGACCATAAATCACATATCACTTATAACTATATAATTACTGTTTTGAATCTGAAAAATTTTTATAAACTCAGTTGAGCCTGTATTTTTTCTGGAACTTTTCTCGGATATGCTTGCTGTTAGACGGGTGTTTCAATTTGACTTTGGTTTCTTACGTGAGGAAACGTTGGTTTTATCTGAGCACACTCCCAACAGTTTCAGATAAGCTTGCAATTTCGATTGGTTTTTTTTTTCACCTTGTTTGACAGTTTCAACTGATACAAAAGTGTCGCTCCTTACGTTTCGTTTTAGGGTCCCAAAATCACCTCGAGTTTTACTTCATAGACCTAATAATAACTAATAATAATAATAATAGCTAATAAAAACCCTTTCGACATCTGACTTACGTGGGGCATCTCTTTGCACAGTGTCACCATAATGACACCTGGTAAGCTAACAATTTTCGAATTTAATTTATTTCAAATTCAATTTAATTTCGGAAGCTAACAAAATTGCTTATAATCAATATTCGTGTCGTCTAGAGATATTTGCAATATACCTTCCAAATTTTATGTTTAATCTATTTCTTTTTTTTTTTATTTTATGCTTTGTTGATTTTATGTTTAATCTAATTCTAAGGTAATGTAAGGTAATTTCAAGCAAATTTACGAATTTAGTATCAATAAAAAGTAAGTCTCAAGATATCTCAGTAAAAATAGATTTAGCAATTTTAGCAGTTTTTATTAATTTATCATTCTATGCAGTTATCGAGATGCATTAGTAATCGCTGTTTTAAATTTTCCATAGCCATTTTGCTATGGGACCGAATGGAAGTTGCCGCCTGACATATTTGTTGACCATACGTATCACAATTAAACCTACTTAGCTCCATATGATGTGGATAGTTATTTGTATTTTTAAATATACAGTTCTTCCAGTTTAAATTTTGCATTGCAGAGTTCTGTGTGAGCCTAAGTTGTCTATTCGCATAGAATGCTATTTTAGCAGTATCTACGTAAACGAAACTTATCTCACCTTTCAATATAACTACAGTACCTATATAAATGACGAATACGAATGGTACTTAGGTTTTAAAAGAAAGTCAGCGCCACACGTCTGTAACAGCAAGCCGACATCTGTTGTTAACCGTAGCTTTTAGATGACTGTCCCATTGTTGTCAACTTGAGTTAGCAAATTCAAGAAGTTCACCGTGTGGTTAAAAGATGTTGTTGTCAACAGGCCGTCCGCCTCGTCTAAATTCTTTTGCCAATGTTTTCTCAACTACGCTCCGTTTTATTGTCGAGAGTGCCAGTTAAGTGGTTTCTGCTCATATCCTAAATTGGAAGAGCATCAGCATACAGGATTAAACTGACGTGTGGGTGCCGTTACTTTATCCGTAAATAGAAATTGTTTATTAAGAGTGAGGACAGCAGGGAAGAAAGATCACTTTATTTAGCGACTTTGTGTTTAGCACGGCCTTAAAGTAAACGAATGCTGAATAAAGGACACTGAAGCGTGTCCTCTGGCTCATCCGACTGCGCCATGCATGCCGCTACAACTGATCTGCTTGCGTAGAACCTATGCTGCTCTTCTGCTAACAGTTTACGGTGTTCCACATAAAAGACTAGTCGCTGTATAGTAACCTAGATAAGAGCTTATAAATACAGCTTTTCTTAGCGATGCTTCTTCACGATTTAGGATCTGTTGGATCTATTTTTATCTTTTAGCGTTGTACTCACCATGTTTTAAGAATATTAGCTTATTTTAAACATGTTCGGGACAGGGTTGTTCAGCCGCATGCTGGTGACGATGCCCCATTTACGTGTTCATTGTAGATGCCGTAGAACTTATATGTTTGCCTCTGCGTATATGCCTAATTCTCTCGACCTTCGATCAAGTCGAAGTCCTCGGGAAGTCAGACCGACGTGTAGAGAGGTATGTTTACCGGTATATTATTCACAGGGGCCGAGCATGGTCTAAAAATGAGTTTATACAGCCTCGAAATAGACTGGGCAGTTGGGTAGAACTAGTCGAGGTGTGTCGGTTTGGTAAATATTTACACAGAGCTTTTGGCTATCTACGACTACAAGCTCATTGAGTGCTATCAAAGAATTATGAATTTAGAGGTAGTGTATCTCAATGGTAAAAACGCTAGTTGAATTTACTGACGACACTGTGTAACAAGGTTTTCAGCGAAATAACAGTTCATTACTGATGAAATCATTTTAAAAACGGAAAATGAAAGTTTAAAAGCACACCGGAAATAACTACACCTCAGGATCTCAAACGGAAGAACATATTGTTGCGATTACAAAGCTTTTCAGCAACCGAGTATGAAGAATTCGCTCCTTATAGATGCAATATGAAATTTCAGAGCTTGTCAAAATCTGCCGGTTCGCGTCGAGAAAACTCCCTTGTATAAAACACCATGTACATTTCTCACCCTTCAAACCACATTTTCGGCTCGACAAATGAAAATACACTGGATTTCCTTTTTATACAGGCGTTTTTAATATCGGTATCGCTATTCATTTAACTAATTCTGGCGAAAATCGCATACAGGATTTTTATTTTTGGCGTAAATCGGAAGCCTGAATAAGGATAGTGCAATTCGGCCTTTGAGCATCAAGCTTGTGGCAACGCCCGATGATTCTACTGATATGGGCACCTGTTTCCAATACCTTCACAGTCCGGTTAGGATGAAATTGATCAGGAAAATTTTACCTATCCCTCTTGGAGCGTCGACAAAGGTCTTTGTTCGAACAACAACAAGGTCTTTGTTGTTTTTGTTCAAACGATCACAAACATCACTGTAGCATCTTTTTCTCAGTTCTTCATGGGTGCTTAAAATTTCGTTGTCTTTTGCAGTGTTGTATCTTCTTATTAAAAGCCTTTGATTTTGACTTGAAAATACGTAAAAGGTTTATCAGATGTGGAAAAAGTCATATTATTCTTGGATAGTCCTATAGTGATATTCCTCAACAATCTTTATGATTATATTCTTGAGAATGTTTCACAAATTTAATGGATTAGCAGCTTCTCCCGTCGTTAACACGATTGCAATTGGATCCCAACTCGCCTAAGGCATTTGTCTTTGTTCAGCATTTTCCATAGTCTTCTGCCGCTGGTCGTCATCGAACAGTAGCTTTTGGTGTATGTAAAATTGTTGAAATGTAGAAAACAGAGCTTCCTTATGCGTTCTTGGCAAGTGAGAGAATGTGCGTCCACGACCGGTATGATATAATCAGAGTCTTCGAATACTAAGTACTTCCCCAAAGTGAATTTGCTCTGTATGTACGTGAGAGTATCTGTTTTGATAGTAAATGAAAAGACTGATAATTTTTAGGCTGTTTTTCTTTTTGTTCCTATAGTTATTGGCCTAGGTGTTGAATTGGGTACATGGGCGTAGAGAAAAAGTTATTGCGAATTTATTGTGATTGCATAGAGCCATGAATGTCGATTGCGGCTCATTGTGACGTTAGTTCATGATTTGCATGTTGTTGGCCCTTTTTGTAACCCTTAAAATCTCCTAGCTCCCGAAAGGTGGTTTGTATATACCATAGGCATTTTACCCATTTATATACGTTCGATGTATGTTCGACCATTCACTGTTTTTCATGCAGGGCGAATTAGTTATTTAATACAGGCCGTAAATTAGACGTTTAGACATACATCTGTGAAGTTTTGAACCTACGTTTTGATTTATGATTGCGCAAATGTATCGTAGCTTTTTGACTGGGATTTAATGTTTTAGTCGAGCCACATCAAAATGTGAATATGTGGCACTTCTTTTTCTCGGTATTCTTTGGTTGTCAAATAAGCAATGACGTTGCCAAATTTCTTCATATAGTGTTTTATTAAAGGGTGTTTCCTTAGTTAGAAATATCCTGATTAAATCTTTCAGTGGTTCATTTTCAGCCCAGCGATCTACAATTCCTGGTGTGTGCGGTTGGCACGTCATCGTCTGATATAGTACCCATTTCGGTCGGTACTGCTATACATGACAGCGTCCTGTCGAAGTTCTGCTATGTATTTTGGGCAATCATTCCTATTTAGCCCCTTGCTTGAGCATTATACATTTCTTCGTGTTGCGTAGTAGTCGTCAATCAGAGTCAGTGCTGATGCGCGCTTCGGGATAATATATGATACAATTTCGTAAATTGACCCTTGTTAGGTACTGAGCGTACAATACTGATTTCTTTAAGGTACATCTCATCATGGCATGAAATTTTAGACGATCCAGAATTTGAGGACGGCGTTTACTGTTCCATAAATCTATAGATATGTTAAGTAGACCTTTAATAAAATCTATAAAATAAAATCCATCTATAAAGTAAAAAGGAATTGGATTTGTAGGTCGTGTCATGGCATCAGTAATTGTATTGTATGGTAAACAATAATACTTTATTTATAATTAATAATGTATTCTTCAGGAAAACGCACCCCCTAGTGACACCATAATGAAGTCATCTGGAACAGCCAGTTTTATATTATCTGATATTTTTTCGAAAATCTTTTGCTGGTGTTGCTTTACTCGGGTTCAACCCTTTCAGTTCTTAAAATAGTCTTGTATTATATAATTTAATTATTTCCTGCATAGAACAGAAATTAGCCGTTCAAGTTTGAAAAAATATTCTTCACATAGTAATATGCATACATTTATATTACTGTGTAAAGAAT
This sequence comes from Varroa jacobsoni, assembly GCF_002532875.2. Classification (NCBI taxonomy): domain Eukaryota; kingdom Metazoa; phylum Arthropoda; class Arachnida; order Mesostigmata; family Varroidae; genus Varroa; species Varroa jacobsoni. The sequence goes on along the minus strand of NW_019213545.1, from coordinate 136,834 downwards.
ATTTTTATTTTATATATTTTGCTATATATATTATTATAACAAAAAATATACATACATTTATAGACAAGTGTTGTCGATTCTATTGACATTTATTAAGATCTGATCGTGTTAATGTGCTCTACGCTGTCTAGGACCTTTAGTAGATATAAGCTCATTCTGCCTGGAACTTCGCTATCTGTCACTATCTGCTTCTCCTGTTTTTTCGATGATTCTTTCGGCTCTCTTCGCAACTTAACCCTTAGTGACCGCTGTTTTTGAACGTGGCTGTTTTGATTTAGGACAACTAATTAATAGCCTATAATCTCAATGAAACAAATCCTAAAAGTTTTTTTCATCATACAATTAAGACAGTTTGTCTTACAACACAAGTTGAGCACATTTGTTTACGCAACACAATATCCATACCGATAGCGCAGGCGATGCTTGTGGCCGTCTTAGTACGCTAAAATACTGTTGTTTTCAAACGTAGAAGACGATAAAGAAGTTTCTGCTGCGGTTTGGGTAGGATACAAAGGCGGCCGTTGCGGTTGAAACGCAGTACCGTTCCGACACATGGACACAGTTCCCACAGTTGTCTATACGTTTGTTAGTGTCCAGTTATTGCAGCGTACTAACGTAGCCTAATATATAAAGAAAACGATTTTTCCTTCGAGCAATGAAAGTATATAACGAATGGATAAATGAAGATAAGGTTCCACACAGCGCGATCGTCCTTGATGTCTGTAACCGGTGGTCTACCATTGTTTCCTAACGCGGAAGACGGAAAACAAATTGCTGTTTACCGGTTTACGATTAACGAAATTAATACGCTCTATTAGGAAAGTCAAAGTTTGTCGTCTAGGAGCAAAAGTATTGTTCCATCGGTTCCATCTTCCGCACAGCTCTACAATATGAAACTCCAGCGACTCACGAAAAAATCAGCCCAACCCGTGTATTCTAAGAGGTCGCTTTGGAGATTACTAGCAGTATTGTTGAAGACAGTAAACCTGATTCAAGCCTCTCCAATAACATGTACTTTACTTTATTTAAGTAAAAAATTTTCTTTAAATACTTTAGAAAGATTTCGGCTAACTACTGACACGGCTAGATGGACATTAAAATTGTGCATGGCGATGCCGAAATGGATTGGTTTGAGCTGAATGTATGTGTGCTATATTGCACTGTTTCAAAATAACTTAGTTTTGCAGCAGATTTAGCCGGTCATTGACCATACAGCATTGACCGTACAGCTCTACCTTAATTCGCATCTTTTAGTACAGGCGTCTATATTTTACGTACTAGTTGGGTTAGATTCTAACCTAACAAAACCTTAAGTGTTCAAAAGGCACTCGAACGGGCAACGATAAGGAAATAAAGAAGCAGGCAGCTCGACGATCTATTTTGTCTACTGGCGGGAACGATGCAATAATTCCCAACGTACTTAGCGAGTAAGCCGTGGTAAGTTCCTTCGTTGTAGCGCTGCGTATTTTGAACATCAACTCATTGATAGGCGGTAGTAAAAAAGCCACTCTGCAAAGCGAATTTGCGCAATTAAGAGCTATGGCGCGTATCGATAATTCGACCCCGAAGATAACCAAGACGTCGCTGGTTGAAATCCCAGAGGCAAACAAAACATAGTTTGTTTACTCAGAAACTGTTTTCTTTACATTTGACAAAATAGGTTGCATAGAAAAAGCCCTTTTACCTATATTATGATACAATAGGATAATTCCACTACTATTAAAATCCCTAGGTGACATACCAATTTTGAGATTGTCGTGCCAATAGAACTGAGCCTTAATCAAGCCTAAAGGTCTAGTGTGCAGGCAAATTTCCATGACGCTAGCTGTAACAGGAGCTGGAGCCTTATCAAAATTTTAGATCCATATATAAAATGCTACATAACGTCTTGTTGAGGCTCGCATTCAAAAGCGGACCGGTTGGTGTTAATGTGGTCGCTAAAACCTTAAATAAGGTTGACCCACTGATAACACTAGAGCCGGAATGCTACAAATGACCCATTGCCACAAAATACGTGATTTTTTATTGAAGTAAATACTGATTTTTCTAATAAAACGACTACTTAGAAGTAATTATTTTTAAGAGACACTCAGCTTAGAGCAACCATCTGTACAGAGAGAGAGAGAGAGAGAGAGAGAGAGAGAGAGAGAGAGAGTCTTGCTTTAAATTGAGTGCCTCTTACCTGCCTATTCCTGGTAGACAGCAATCGTAATGTCCGTGTGAAAATTGGCTAAAACGGGCATTACGGGAAAAGCTGAAATTGCGATTGGACTTAAAGGACCTATCAACAGTATTGGGCCTTTACCTATTACAGTGGATAACGTCCTCTACCGAACTGATCAACGCTGTGCAGACTTGCATTGAACGATCTGAGCCTGCAGTCGGTCCGAATATAAATTAAAAGGCCAAGGTCGTTTTTTATCATCGGTAATAACAGGGATCACATGAGAGTGCAATGCTTATAGGGTCGATCTATATGTTGCAGATAAAAAATTCTTGCAAACATTGATTTTTGTTCTATTGCCAACGTTCAGCTGCAAGACGTAAGCGGAGGGCGTCAACAAACAAGTTCGAGCTAGCTGCCGTTAGTGGACATGATGTGAATGGGATGGAACGTCTGCCGGTTTACATTCTATCATTCACGCTTCTAATGAAAGACGACTGCTTCATGGGCTGGTGAACGCATGCTTGACAGTCAGTTTCGAGCAAGCAGGCTTTTACCCGTGCCGGTAGCAGATGTGTGGTGACTTGGTGGAGAAGTTGAGCAAATTGGTTTGTTTTTAACCCTGCCAATGACGCCAGGTGCGTGTAACATGGAGGAGTTCGTGTGTATTAAAACGCTTGCGTCAATAAGATGCATTATCACCAACCACAGTCATGGATACCCTCTGGATGGGTACCAAAATGCGTTTCCCAGGTACGTGAATAACAATGCGCGACGTCTATGTTACAGGGCACGAAGAAATATCCTGCACGTAGTAAGAGTGTTCAGGCTGATGAACATGGCACGATTGCGGTGAACCAAAAATATTATACACCCCCTAAATCGTCTTTATTTGCCATCCAGTTGTCTAGGTACCAAGTTTTTGTCTTTTTTAACGCTGGGTGACGTATTGTTTTCGTATTTATTTTTTAAATGAAAAAGGGGAATTTTTTTACGTATCATAGGAAAGAGGGACTATCATATTGCTTCATTGTATTTGCCGTGTTTCTAGAAGGTTCTCTGCTTAAGTGTTTCGTCGCATTTTGTTGTCGAACACGGGTAACTATCTGAAGATTCTTGTTGTGCGTGCGTATTCAAATTCGCACCTTTCAATGCTGAAATCGCTAATGGATTACTAAATCAGTGAACCAGTAATCCATAATGTTTATGGTATGTGTTTCGTAACCGTGGTAGTTCTAGAGCTAACACTTGTATTTACGTTGAGCCTTTATGTGCTTATTAGCGTAAAGCCTTGCTTCAGCCTTCTCAGAATAACATACTTTCACAGAGAGCGTAATACTTCGAAAAATTAAAATGGCTACTCATAGGCCAGCAGATTTTTCAATTCAACAATATGGACGTTTACTTATAATTCAGTGATAACATGTCTGCTTACGAACAATGGCGATGCAGGTCAGCATATTAGGCAACCATTTGAAGAATATAGGGTCGTAAGTCACCGTCCTATACAATGGTAAACGGCAGTTTCAGACGCAAAGCTCAAAATATTTCTATTGCAGACAAATCTGGCAGACTATGAAATTGAATAACGTTTGAATCAGTTAGGCTGGAACGATGATTTTTAATATGTATTAAAGGCGCTTTCATATTCATATACTTATCTCAGCGCTCTGGCAGCCATTTACCTGCAATTCGCATTCCCGTATGTAATTTCTCTATTTATGGGTTCTCAAAGTAAATCAATAGTGAAATTTACTTTCTCACCAGCTGCCTTTTTTCACAACTTTGTAATCACACAGACCTAAAGCATTAATGCCAAGGTTGTATATTCCGTGAACAACTAAAATGGTTATTTCCTTTTTATCACTCAGACCTTTCTGGAAAACCTATTATCAGTTTTAAAATAATTTTAAGATTCTTGGAGGAATTGAAGGTAGAATGTCTAAAATGTCGCCTCTTAACTTATTTATCAAGAAATGCTAATAAAATATGAGAAAAAAATCAGTACAAAATTGAGTAGTTCATAACTAAGTGGGGCAATACTTTTAGAGCTTAAGTATTACATTCAAGGAATTAATCGTCACGATTATTAGGGCAGCTCAATGTTTTGAAACCATTAATTCAAGGCTGATCCCATGTGCTTGGATGCAGTGCGCCTAAAAATTTACTGGAACTATGGCCGAGTAATCCTATGGATAATTACACATTTTATGAGTAATATTTCCTTTGAATTCAGAAGGTTTCTTGTACTTGGGTATGCATAGAAGCACAGCCGTATTTGCACCAGCAGAGACATACGAAAATACAGAACAGCAGAGCTAATACAGCGGTTTCGTAACTATTTTACTTTTTTTTCAACAAGTCTGTCTGCTTTGTATTGTGTTATAGCCTGATATGGCTGAGGGATTCTTTTAGAACAAAAGCATTGCTAAAACGATTCACTTATTGCCCTTTCAATGTAAAATTTTATGTCCGAAACATTACTTTCGATGGCTGGCTCTAGCACGCAATGGAGTAGGTCTACGTCCTATTTTAAATTTAAACCATAACTTGTCTCTAAGCTAATAGGTATGTACGTATTACTATTGCTGTCATTCTGTACTGGCTGGTCGGCACAATGGGGCGTACTGGTCAATCACTGATTATCACTAAAGTACAAATCGGTCACTTGTTAACTTTTCGGCTAAATTTTTTCCGATTTTATTTACAAATTGTTTATAGAGTGCCTCTTTTCCAGAGATAATGGCGCAGGCAGCTCTTGCATTCAGTCAGTTGGTTCCGTTACCCAAAAGCATAGGGGAAGGCAGCCAAAGCCTGTCTTGTGTTAACCGCCTTCTATATTTTAAGGATCTTCGAATGGCTTTATTAGTATATATACTAATAACACCCGTATGCTGATTAAAACGAGCTTTCCTTCCGCAAGTTTTTAATGGTGCCTTTATCGCAAATGCCTAGTTAACTTTAGTATTAGAAGCTTACCGGATTGTCATTCCTGCATTTATGCCACGAAAATAGTAACTGTTATTTTCATGCAGACATAGCCTCTATGTTTTGAATTTTGCGCATCGCGTCGCTGTTGCCATCAGACGGCTGGCTCCCAGCTTGAAACAAAGTGTGCCTATGGCTGGATTCTAACCTAGATCGCAACGTGTCCTTAAGATTAGCAGGCAAATACGTTACTTTTTAAGCTATCACGAGGACAAGCACTCACAGCCTTGTATTATCGTTCCTTCGCTTTGCACGTTGCAACATTTTTGGCTTCTCCTTGTTAAGGCATGAATTGTACATCGAATTTCTCTGCCAAACAAAATGTTAATTTCGTTTAAAGCTTGACATCTGAATATTTACCACTGTAACGCAAAGTTCTTGATAGCATCTACTGGATTAACAATTTCTCTGTTCTATGTCTTGGGTCGTAAATACTTCGATTTCAGCGAGAATCCTTTTTAACGCACCGCCGTGCTAGTGAAGACTTTGTTACCTCTCTTTATATCTTGTAGGCATTTGCGCTTCATTTTCTGCGTTACATAATTTGAAATCGTAATACCTTTTTTTTATCTTAGAGCATCTCCACTACAAAGCCGGGTTTAAGCCGGAGCCTTGTTTCTTATCTCTCAGTTCAACTGTGGGTTTTCTCCAAAAGTGTGCAATGCTCTGGCGTTTGGGTTGCTTTAATGTTGTGAGAGAATAACTACTTGTCATTCTGTACCTTCACTGTTCCGCATATATACTCCTAAAAGCATCTACTGCACATAAACATCTATGCTACATAAGCATCACTCTACCGAAATCCAATTACTCGTTAACTTTGGTGTTTTTTAGTACAGGCAGCGACTTACGTTGCGCCTTCTACGCCTGTCATTACTTTTGAGGATGTTATCCTTGACCCATTTCTGAATTAGCATTTCATTCTGGAAGAAGTTCTTGGATGACGATGCTTCATAGGATTACTGTACTTAAAATCGTGGCGGTAAGGGTCATGATAATTCTTCTATTAAAAAGGGGGTTATATGATAAAATTTAGGTAGCCTTGTTCGTGTATACGGTAGGCCATGCTCCGAAAAAAAAAAAGGAATAACAATATTGATAGTCGCCACTTCTATGCTTTTTCAAAGTATCTAAAAGTCTTTAAGTTTGTCATTTCTAAGAAAAGTACTAAATATTTTAGTATCAATGCTACGATAGGAATGGTGATTTTGTCTCTAGAAATACTGCACCGTCGCGAAACGCGTTAAAGAGCACCAATGTTTTTTTAGTAATCGGGCACCTATATATAACCACAATATGTCTATTTTTGCGCAACCTAAAAGACATACTATTTTAAATATTTAGGTACGAAGTACACCCTAAGAATCGTTATACTGATGTAAGACGCAGCCTTAGATTTCGAAATTTGATCTGCCTGTCGATCTTTGAAAGCAACTTCGAATACCTTGTTAACCTACGTTATATACCTTGTTGTGAGGGGCAGTCTTTAGGACAGCGCATTTCGGGACTAATATTTTCATTCGATTTATCTTACGCCAAACGAAAATGCAGTAATTAGATTTCCAGTGTGCCTTTAGTATTTCGAAGTTTCGTATATAATTTAAGGTCGTTAACGTATATTTTGTATGTAACACCTACTTGTTGGAGACGTGTGGTCGTGCTTTACGCGAGAGTAGCATAAAGTAGGATAAAGCGGACGCATTAAGACTGAAAAACTGGCGGGTAGTTTGATCCGTGAGGTAACACCGGTACCAGCATGCCAGTATATTGCGGCTTACGTACACCGATGCAATCAAGTCTTTAGTGCCAGCAAAAAGAAGATTCATGATAGCACCACTCTTAGGGTGTGCTGATGTGTTAAATAATTGCAGGAAACCGCTAGCGATATAAAAAGATGTATATACATACGTATACCCCTATTGTTCCGAGAAGTCTTCCGAATTCGCCGTGCCTTCAATAGTTTATTCTGGTTTGCTTTCAATTTCAAAAACCTGGAAAAGGGAGCTTCTTTCTAAGTGTTTAACATGTTTTAGATCCGAACCTCACTTAAACCTTTTCCTACTGGTATACAAGGCACAGTTCACTCTTATTATAACGTTTATATAGTGATTTAAGATGCTGATATATACTTAACATATGAGCGGTGTCAGATTTTGTCTAGCTTTGTTTCTAAATTATGCCATTAATTTACCATCCTACACATATGATCAATTTATCTATATGCCCCAAAACATATAAGTAACATCTACGACTAATATTCTACCAGTTTTCGCAGTGTCAGAAGTGTATTCTTAACTTACCTATTACGTTGTCGAGCAACATGCTGACCGACTATTACCTTGAAAAGGTCATGACTTTAAGTTTTTATTACATTGGATTTCTTACGTAATGCTCTCAAGAAAACCTACTGCTGAGAATTAAGAAGAAATAAAATATTTGTCTTGTCAAACATTTCCCCCCTTTTTGTTCTGATCCACTATATCTGTATAGATAATTTGTTTATTAATACTTATCTTTTCCTTATTGCGTCTCACCTAAATCCTGCAGTGTTATTGCAATGGTTGCCTGATGTAGCTATGCTACTACAAGCCTACTTCCTGTATGAAATTAAACCATGTTTTAAATTGCGATTGCAAATGTTTCCTTTTTGACTAAATGAAGATCAGCTAAATTGGGTTTAAGGGATGAATTAGTGACTCTCGAAAGCGTTGTGCTGAAGTTTCTTGGCCCTAATTAGTGTCTTCTAACACTGCATTTGCGTAGAATAGCCATTGTAGAGTTGTACTAGATGAGTCTTCACAGTTGACTGCGGCACGTTACGATCCGTCATCACATAATTTGGGAGTTTAGATTACGTTTACAAATATTCCTCCGGCAAGACTTACGTAGCGCAGCAAAAATTAAATTGTACCATTTCAATCCATTAAGTAACTTTAATATTTTCAAAGAAATAACCCAACTATAAATAATATCCCCATTTTCCACCGAAATTCATGAACAAAAACTTCCATGCAGCTCTAGCATTCAGCCAACAGGTCTTTTGACAGCTTCGCCTCTCGGTTAGTTTCATTCTCGACGTGTTTACGTTACAACAAGCTTCACTAAAAAAAAGCATTCCTTTCTTATTTTTTAGTAAGTGTAATCGAATCTCAACTCTAATAAATGATAGAATTTTAATTCGTGCCGTAATTAAGTGAAAGAAAAGTTCAGCTTTCCAAAGGCCAAGTTCTCAGTAAATTTTCATTATTTTATACATTTAAGTTAAATATGTCGGTCACTGCATTTATCTAACATGTTCTGGGTAGGTTGACCCGCCAAGCATGTAACTTCCGTAGCGTAATCTGAATCGTTGATGCACTAACAGTTATCTCAGCCTTCTGCAAAAATTAATAAGGGTTCTCTCGCATTTGTCGGCTCATCTGTTTTTCAAATTAAAATTTTTCGCAAACTTTCGTCCTTTCGTCTAGTTATAAAACGCCATTTTTAGAACAGATTTATCCATTTCAAACAGTTCTTTAGTTAGTAGTTGTAAATTAATGACAATGCGCTTTTGTACTGAATAATAGTCGTTAACTGCTAATGTACACACGATAAAATGTAAGTGACAGAGTTACGGATCCGTGAAGAAGAAAAAAATTCGTTCCTATTTCATCCATAGGCAATTCAATTAAGCGGGTAAAATAAATGAGCTAAATTAGGAAATAGAGAAAGCTTCGATTTATTTTTTGCCTTCATTTTCGATCATGGTTTGTCTAACTATTAATTCTATTAACTCGAATCTTAAAGTATTTACTTGTTTTTGCTAGATAGACACATGAAGCATATAATGCATCTAAGTAATACCAATACAAAAGTATTTCAATTAATATTAGAACAATTGATCAATTATTATCATTATATCTCATATCATAGAGACACTTTGGGGAATTTTCTAAATGAAGTGAAAAAAAACCAAGAGAGAAACGAGTACATATATTTTCATGTTGCGTATTTTTATGTTATGCCGCATATACAGGTGTAGGTTGATTATTGACCTAGTTTTTTTTCTATTTATTTCAAAGGTTGTGATTCAAAAAAGGCGCTCTCGCTGCATTCAAAATATTCGTGGAATCAGACTCATCTTACCTGTTCATCAGTTTCGTAAAAATCAGCGCAGGCATTCTCTTAAATTTCTTTAAGAATGATTTTTAACCAAACGTTGGAACTGAATATTATTTTTGTTTCATACTCCTATGTAATTCTTGATACAGTTATCAGAAATGCATATACAAGAAAAATGTTAATTATAAAAAAAATTAGTTTTAGTACTTCAACCATATTACTGATTGAAGTCAGAAAAAGCTCTCACCATATATTTATGGCGGCTTCAATGTCTACAAAGAGTTGCATCTGGTCAAGTAACAAGATATATGTAAATTGTTGCGATGAAGGGCGGATCTAACTGTAAAATTAATTAAAATAATTTGTAACAGGGGCACCCTAATACTAAACCCATAATTACGTATGTCAAAAATGCAATCTTTCATAATAAATTCAGACAAGGCTATGCAAGGATAGGGCAGAATCCAAAATTATTTTATCATCATTGACAAACGTAACAGTTGACCAAGAAATGTGAAGAAACTGGTTTACAGTAAATAAAGTGATGCCAGCAAGGCCACAAACCGAACGAACAGGTCACAGCGTTGTTTTAGCAGTATCCACGCCGACCTATTGAACTTAACGATATCGTATCCAACAGCTCGACCTATCAACGAGCATCCTGTGACGCACTTTGAGTTATTCTGCCGGGCCATGTGAAGGACAGTGTGTACCAAATGGCACCGAAATAACAAAAAGAATAATGAAATAATTGTGCTCTTGTGCTGAAAGTGTCTATAGAGTGCTTCTAAGCAACGATCTCTGGCACACTATCTAAGGTGCCAACGCTAACGCTGAAGGCGGTAACAGCACAAGTCTCATTACCGGATCAGTAAAACAACTTAGGTTCTCATTCCTGTTCAGATACTAGTTAGTTATTCAACTACTTCACATGTTTTGGGTAAATATACAATAAGTACTAAGAATATATAATTATACAACATTTGGGATCTTTGCGTTTCACAAATAAAGTAAGTCAACTTGTACACTGCAAGCCTTACTATGATATTGTATAATATGACTATTATTTGGTAATAGACCTAAGGATTAAGACTAATATGACTACGTGTGAAATTAAGACATGTTTCAAACTTTCATATGTCACATTTTTTAGGACCCTTTGTTCTTCCGGTATTCAATGAAGAAATAGTCGTGTTTGCCGAAATAATGGTGTTTCGCTTGATACAACATCCTTAGCAATGAAAATTGGTTACGTTAAAATCGATTGATAGAAAATTATGCAAACTTACTTGACAATGATTTGTGATAGTATTAAAAAAACTCAGGTATACATTATCCATCAATACTTTTTTTTTTCTAATTCACTGTATCATATTGGACAGGTTGTATTTTTGTTTGTTTTCAGAATCGTTCTTCTTAGGGTTTCTTCTTCAACTTCTCTAGGCTTACTCAACAGCAGCTAAATAATGATCTGAAAGTTTCTCTGTTTTTACGCGACGAGCGCAGTTGAATTTATATTTTAATGCAACAGCTTTATATAAACGGTTTTCACAGATCTGTGTATCAATCTACCCATCCATATAAACAATAATATTTATAAAAGCTTTAAAAAAGCAAAAAACTGCATACTGCCTTATTTTGAAAGTCCCATTGCTATGTGATAAGTCTTTGCTCAGTTATAATTATTCAAAACCTTTTGATCGCTCTGCTTTCTGTTGTACGTGTCAGTCCTATCTAAAGTATAATTTTGCTTCCATATACTATACGAAAGTGACGCACATATGAACATCACTAAGAGAATGATGAGGGTTTGAATATACCTATAGCTGATATTTGTGGGCTTCTACCTACTTACACCTGCATAGGTATCATATCGTTGTCAGGAGTCACTCCTCGCGCCCTCCTAAGTTCGTTCTGCGTTCACATACAACCGCTATGTCATCCTGACTGCCTTATTTAGTCATTCACTTCCCACTTTTCGCTTCTATATTCTAGGTGATAGGCTGACTATCCGTGCACCTCTTAGATCTCGCTCATTCAAAACAGATACATTATAGCTTCCTTAAACCGCTCCCCATCAGAGGCACCACTGCCGTAGCACCCCCTGGGAGATCGTTCCCACCAGCTCCTTCTTTCTCTACATACAAAATTCGCCATGCCAAGTGTCACCTACCTGTCCTAGGCCAAACACCTCCCCACCTATTATTCTCTACCACAGTTTTCAAAACTGACTTTTGTCGATGTTCGCTATTCTCTCCATCTTCATTCGCTACAAGGCTGCTGTCTCTATGTGCTAGCAAAAGTTTCACTGGCAAGTCCTTGATGCTTTCGGCAGCCTCATCTTCTCTAGCCATCTAAGTTTTAACGCCAACCCGAGTAGCTCGAGCAGCACCATAGCACGAGGTGCACACTGTATGGACAGGGTACGCAAGATAGTAGCACTACTCGCTTTGAAGACAATGTCACCGATATAAGTGTACTGACTTTAGACACAGCTCTACAATATAGCTTGGAAGATTTCGGGCCTACATTGTCGGTTACCGGCAGCCATATAGCTGCCATCAACCGTACCATCATACGGGAAAACAAGGGGAAACAACGAGACAATGACATAACGATATGGATGGATACAATATATGAGATTTGAGATCGTTGGGTTCTTAGATAGAAGGAGAGGGAGAATGCCGCGGAACCCTGGAGCAGATGATAGGGAAAGGCACATAAGGATTGCCTTCATCTTGTATCTCAGTGCAGGCGGCCTGTGTAGCTCATAGTAAGTGGAAAAGGCGTATAGCAATTCCAAAGATGAGATGTAACGAAAATAGTGCAAAGATTTTACTACGACAAAGAACTAATGAATTATGCTCTGTACATAAAATTTGAGTTTTTCAAAAAAGTATCCCTAATATTGTTTCTCTTTCACAAGAAGCTTGCGTTTTCCGGCCAAGTCCCACCGGTAAAAAATACTTTAAGACCATTTCCTCCGTAAATTACTGAATTAATTAGGAAACTCTTTTATTAGTGTTTACTCCTTTTAGAAAAATACACATCAGGGAATCAATATTTCCATTTGAAATGTTAACCCTGAGCTTGCTCTGTTGATCACTCACTTGAGGAAAGTACTTCATATTTTATCACGCAAAAAAAATTGATCCATACCAACTTTGGATAAGAAAAAATAAAAGAAAATATTCTTTGTTTAACCTATTCATTTTGGACCTATTATGTAGGTCTTAAAAACTTATAAAATATTTTCATGCTTGTCAAATAAAAACATGCTTCACTTGGAGAGACAAGGTTAAAAATTGGACAGATCAGAGGAGAAAATAAACTCTGATCGTATAACTATCGACAGGGACCTTAAATCTATAAGAACAAATGTGAAAACGGTTTAATCTTTTTTTTTTTTTGTTTTTTACTTAATTCGAATCTGAGTGACCCATAAAATTTATCATACACTCGTTTCACTATTGACCTAACTAATCTGATTCATTAACGTTACATCTATCCGAACGCAAGTGATTCTTTAGAGACACAGTATTTATCGTATTACAAATATCCTACTTCATCTGTTCTATTACCTCATTGAAATGTTCTAATCATATTCTCAAGAACCGGCGCTGCAGTAACTCATTTATGCCAGTGACAGCGCGTATAAAATACTACGGCTCATTGTCGAACGTCGTGAATAACTTCTAAATAAAAATATTTGTAATGTCTTACGATTCATTAACTTATAATAGTACACATCGTGCTTTTACAACCACCTAAATATATGTGGTCTTTTTAAAAGAAGCAATATTAAGCTGTCCAACAGGTACATAACTGTAAGAATCATAATAATCACAGTCGTTTCATTGGTTTCGAATTTTACTAAACGCGATCACAGCAGTTTGGCTAGAGCCTTATCGGATCTTATCACGTGACGTTCGCTACCGACATGCACACGTGCAACACTATTCGGTAAGGCTCTTTCAATATTCTTCGACTGCCAAAAAGTTTCGTCTCGCTTAATCTGCTTGACTGCTACTTGTAAGCTATGCGGAGTACCATCAGATGCTTAATTTTCTATCGCTTCCAGAACGTACTGAACGCTTGCTTACGCGAACGCCATAGCGTAGCCAGGTATCGCGGCTTTTTTCACTTGATTAGGTGGTAGTATCAATGGGACTCGCGGTGTTAGAAACACGCATGCAGACAAGGCTCTTGGCTCGTCTTTCTTATATAATATTTAAGTAAGGGGCCGCTGATTTACAATAGCAGTCAGACCTCGTGGACCACCCTCGTGGACAACCAAGAGCCAACCATTTTTTGCAGCCACGTCTTCGTTACGCTGATGAGGTGCTTATGGTATTTCCCCCCACTATGCGCTTTAAAGGGCATTGAAACACAAGAAAATTTCTAGCTGGAAAAATAATTTAAATCTCATCGCTTCAAAGCGTTTTTGAAAAACCTACCAGATCCCTTGATGCCTTTTAGAAAGTGAGCGTGTGTCTAAAACAAATCTCACTGGAATTCCGAGCAACGATGAAACCCTTTGGGCAGGAACCTGTTATCAAATCTTCGATTAGTTTGAAATACGCAGTTCGGACTACAACGCATATGAACAGAGCCGCTCAGACTACTTTGATTCCATTAGCGGTTCTTAACTCTATCGATTTAAAATAGTTGATTCGGATCGATATAAATGAATGAAATGATATCTCCATGCGCTCCGTCAACAATAAAACTTTACAGGGTAAACTGATCTTTGACGCCTCTCCCCGACAGCTTATGCATTCGTGGCTCACCGACTTCACCAATGATGACGCTCGCATGACCTAGTATTTACGTTTCAACTCGTTAAGTACCGCATATCTATTTATAAACTCGCGATGGACATTACTACCCCGCAGCTACATGAAGTGACGTATCTCAAACGATCCATTTAGAAGCTACGATCAAACTAAACCAGCGGACTCACCAAAAGGGTTAGAACGAGTTATACTCGCATCCATCGACCCATCACCATGTTTGACACTCGCTGATGCTTTCTCTCTGAACCGCCCTACAGCCTGTTATATTTAAGTGGCAACGTGAATCAAACGCTGCAGTGTGGGGAACTTAACCGGATCGATGAATAAGCCGTTCACACATGTAACGAGCATTCGAGCGCCACACCAGGACGGTCGACAAGCGTCACGCAATTTTGACCATAAACCCGGACTCTTAAACCATATGAAATTGTTAGGACCTAAAAAAGTCTAGTAAAGTTTTAGGACAGGATTCTGACATTCGAAGGAGTTAGAACTCAAAAATGTAACTTCAGCGACTGAGTAGTTCAGGTAGAGTGTCTCTAGATGAACACGTATCTACTCTACATCACCCACACAAGATCTACAAGTATGAATTATATTTACTTGGACAATAAGATATTTTTCATTTTACATAAAATATATTGTCATCTCTGTCCGTTACCTTTGCATATTTCGACTCTTAACGATTTATTAGCATATTTATTACTACTGGTGTTCAGCATTTGCTTCAACATCATCACGAATGGGCCTAACAGTCCTCGTAGATCATAAACCCCCGTGCATGCTCTCATAAACGTTTACGTAGTTGGAGATGCACTAGCTACAAACAATTGCATGCTGCACGGGAAAAAACCAAGACATCCCTTTTTGAATTTCACACTACTCCGGGCACCTTTATGATGCCTTATGGTCCTCTGCGCACGTTCCTATTAATAGGCGGAATTCAGGGCAGTTTGAAACTTTTTTACCGACGTTGTGTGTAGAACCGCTCAATGCTACCCTTAAACCGGTCAGTTGCAGCAGCAAAATCAGTTGCTTGACCGAGCTACGGCTACACGCTTAGTGACTTCAAGGAGAACTGTTTCGCATCAAGCGTTGCTCTTTGTTGTTACTACTACATACTATCTAGTCGGATCAGCAGCACAGGATCAAAGCGAGTGCCTGCGGCCAATGTGCCATCAGCTAATTCGCTTCGGCAACCGTGTGACACGCAAAATAGATCCGACGCATTTAGCAACAATTTGACAGTTCGTGCTCGATCGATTCGCCTAGGCAAATCGAACGAGTCCTGACGCGTAGTTAACTTACCGCCGTGAGGAGGAGGTCTGTGGTTAACGTGTCGACCGCTAGCACAGTAGCATAGCGAACGACTGCTAATCGGCGTCACTTTGACGATTCACGTTCGAACACATGCAAACAGAGCCATTCGTATCCAGGAGCTAAAGAGTATTAGCAAGACAGCTATTTGGTAGAAATCTGGTTGCACCTTTTACATGAATATAACCGCAGCCTCCAATCTGTCCCATGAACAGCGGTTTTTTGTTACCGTTTCGTACCATGAGTTTTAAGGCTTATTGTACACATACATGATACCTTTTGACGTAACCTTTTTTTACGTTCATTAGAACAGTGACCCTTTTCCAACCAACGTAAACACAACCCCTTTTGTCTAATTGTATTTGCCTTTGTTTTTGGGCGGAATCAATAGGTTTACACCTCGACGACATCTGCCTGGCCCCACAAAAGACACACTCATTAGCATCCGTAGCCTCACCGCTGCGATCGGCCTGATCATTCTGCACAATAGCACTGGCCCTCGCATTATTCCGACTGAGGCCATCCAGGCTGTAACTGCCCTTGCAATAGCTTGCACCGTCATCTGGGGAAATTTCGAAGGTAATACAGACAACGCCGACGGTGCCTGTGAGTTTTTCGCTTTTCGGTGTGACTCTGTCCCTGGGCAGGACGTGTTCCGTGCCACGGGCATGAACTTTTTTCAGGAGTTGCTGGTGGCGGAAATGCTTCGTACACTCCTTGCGTAATCCAGTAAAGTAGTGTGGATTCCAGATCTGCAGCCCGAAGCCTAGTTTACTTAATGGCAAGATTTGATTACCCACTAAAATTGCTCACCTCCAAAGAAGTGTATGTGTGTTTAAAGTGTTTGCAGGAGACCCTTGGAGGCCATGAAAACCAAGGCTAGCTACGAGTCAGTGTTCACGCTTCGCGAGAGAGAAAGATAAGGTGGAAAGAGAGGATAACAAAGAGTGAGAAGAGGATAGAGGAGAGGACGGAAAGCTCAGCCTAACACGCTTGGTTGATCCAATAGGCGTATGGGTTCAGTTTTTTTTTGAAAACCTAATCTACAAACTGCCGCATTTTTACCCAATTCCTTTTGAAATTGAGCATCATGGGGACTCAGTAGTCAACAGTGGGAAAGAATCCCATTCTGCCTCCAGTTCTCCTCTGAGGTTCTCAAAAACTACGCACTCCCAGGAAGTGTCTCCAACCGAGTCATTTACAACCCCATTACAGTACGTACAGACACCGTCCGGTGACTTACACATCCAGGACTGATAGTCTTCAAAGAATCCGTGCCCACTGAACATATACGTCAAGCCGAACGTTATTTACCAATGCCTTCTTGTGACCGACGTGCTAACATCCTTAATCAGTCTCCTTGTGATTTTGACTCATCTGATCTTACTGTTATCCTTCCTGCTACTTCTACAGCGTGACGGTTCTGATGTTCTGCTTTTTTTATTCGTCTGTTCAGGTATCTCGTCGCTCATTCGTGTACCAATAGCTCCGACGAAACTTGCCTGGTGGTAACCGTTACTGCATCAAAAAATATAACTAAATTTATTCATATCGCTACCTCTCTCTGTACCCTCTTAAGTTTGGCAGGGTTTTTTTCTTGCATAGATTCCTCCTCCATGTATGTGCTCCGTGGAGAACAATTAAAACCATTGATGCTAGGATCCTCTGAAATCTGCGTTTAGACCCGTTCACGTTAGGTAAGACCTTTGACTATTAGTTTTATGAATGGGTTTGTTAATAGCATAATCAACATGTGCTCCTCCATTTAGCATATTATTTAGAATTGTTCCAAGATATTCTTGGTAAAATCGTGAAGCTATATAGATTTATATTTAGGCCGCCAGCCTTCATACGCCTGCTAAATGTTACCAACCTCATCCTTTCCGAAGCGAGTTGGAAGCCATGATCTGTAATCCAAGTGTTTACGTGTCACAGGTATCGTTAATATTGGACTAAGATATCTTGTGTTTCCTCTCATTACTTTAGCTACTAGATTATCAATAAATGCCACCAACTCGGCCGAGTATAGAAGGTTCTGCTAGAGAATGTTCTATATTTTATAATGAACTCTACATTTCAGGGAAAGAAAACCATGCACTGAGCTCTGAGACACTTCTCTCGACATACGATACGTAGTTCTTCCAAACAGTATATTGTATATCATTTAAGTTACCCGCGCTGACCTCTGTGGAAAGAGTCCAGCATAAGTCCCGTATGGTTTTCTACGGTGTGAAGTTGAACGCGTTTGTAACATGAAATGCCATTAGGACACAAAATCTTCTTTTCCATTTCGGCTCTCGCTACTTCCAGCAGTAGCCACACCGGCCTATGGGCTCACAGGTTATCTTTATCCCTATCGGTTTTAAGTAGCACGATAAGATTTGCGTACTTCCAATACGTTGATAATAACCTAGACGTCTATGTATCGTCCATAACCTCTGCAAAAATATTTAGTCCTATAAATTTTTTAACTAAGCTTGGTGGGCGCTGAATTCGACAGCTTGAGTAATTTGCTCCGCTGATGTACAAGGTATCTGGGACGGATGCCGGGGCCTAGTAGGGTATTCCTAGGATTATTATTAGGAGGAAATAGCCCTGAAAATTCAGGTTTTAATTACGGATAGGGTTAGAGTTAGACTTCTTTCTCATGACTGTCTTAGAGGCTCGTCCCCACACGTCTGTATTCAACAAAGCTATGAGTTTCTTCCGATGAACTGACCGATTTGCTTTGATGAGTGTTCTCAACTTCTACTTGAGTACCTGGAGTTTCTATTAGTCCTGGTAACAATAGGGCAACATTCTTCTCGTTAATGATCTTCTAAAACGACACACAATCTCCATTTATTAATAATGGAATTCAATTAGTACTTCTGAGGACTGAACTGCCGTTCTCCTCTCTATACTGCTCTTCCAGCTACTTAGCACTGCCGTGAATCTTTGTGTTGCCCACCCCACTGAGGACTTACCAATGCGCTCTGTGATCTCAGACAGTGTACGTGGATTAATGTTTATTTTAGGGCAAAAGGTCGACGTGTTTTTATTAACGCGGATAGTGATGCTGTATGTTATTAAGACAATAATCAGAAGGGCTTTCAGATTTTTGTCTGGCTGTGCAAACGATTATACTACATAAAACAATGGTAGAAATATTTATAAGAAAAATTGCCAGGAAAAACTTCCCGCCAAAACGTGTGAGTGCCATTATCGGTTATATATAGCTCATTTGCTGCGTTTCCCCTAAAGCATAAACCTTTCTAATACTTCGGTGCTGTCAAGTGCTTCAATAAAAATTTGCGCGATTGCCAAAAACGTTTCATAAACATATTCCCTTGGGTGCAGTATTTTTTTGCAAAATATGGAAAAGAACCTTAATCCGATAAATCTTAATCGATTCTGTCGCTCTTTGAGAGAGTCAAGAGTGGACAGTTGATTGCAAAGTGCTGCCTAAGACACGTGTTGGCTCTCTTCGTGTAAAGTACCCAGCTGATTTTTGTGCGCAAAAAATCCGATCTTATTGCTTTGTTTTTTTTGGTTGGCCAGACGCTAATGCACGCTGCTCCAAATCGCGATAGTTTGGCTCACAAGTCATGCAAGCGTTGAGAGTTAAGCTATATTTCCGCAGGCAGATACATCCGACCAATTTCGTGTGCTACAATGAAAATTTATCCGGGCTTCTCCAATCAAAAAGATAAGTTTTTATTCACAAGCGTCATTATTAACATAATAAGGTTTATTGATACTACTCCATGACATAAAACTCAAGTCTCCATTCTTAAAACCAATTTATTACTTTCGGACTGAGGATTTCATAACAACTGAGGACATAAATGCGGTTATTATATTGATACTCTGTATCAAGCCATCGTATTTTTTTAAAACATAAGCTTGCAACCACAGCTTCAAACAAAATCAACGCTAGCGGACCGTTATGTCTTTATTGTAAATGTGTCTTCAGGGCCAGCCTTCTCTCCACTCAAAACGTTCCTCACTACAAAATTAAATCAAAAAATCTAAACGAACTTTGCCTGGTTATAATTGTATT